>NC_037668.1:73179411-73257368 GCF_003255815.1 Theropithecus gelada
TTTTTTTTTTTTTTTTTTTTTTTTTTTTTTTTTTGAGACGGAGTCTCACGCTGTGTCACCCAGGCTGGAGTGCAGTGGCACGATCTCGGCTCACTGCAAGCTCCGCCTCCCAGGTTCAGGCCATTCTCCTGCCTCAGCCTCCGAGTAGCTGGGACTACAGGCGCCCGCCACCACGCCCGGCTAGTTTTTTGTATTTTTAGTAGAGACGGGGTTTCACCATGTTAGCCAGGATGGTCTCGATCTCCTGACCTCGTGATCCGCCCGCCTCGGCCTCCCAAAGTGCTGGGATTACAGGCTTGAGCCACCGCGCCCGGCCCAGCATGAAATCTTTTGGCTTTTCTTGTGATTGCTTTTGGCATCTTCAGCATGAAATCTTTGCCCATTCCTATGTCCAGAATGATATTGCCTAGGTTGTCTTCCAGGGTTTTTATAGTTTGGGGTTTTACATTTAAGTCTTTAATCCATCTTTAATTGATTTTTGTATATGGTGTAAGGAAGGGGTCCAGTTTCAATCTTCTGCATATGGCTAGCCAGTTATTCCAGTACCATTTATTGAATAGGGAGCCCTTTCCCCATTGCCTGTTTTTGTCAGCTTTGTCAAAGATCAGATGGTTGTAGTTGTGTGGCCTTATTTCTGGGCTCTCTATTCTGTTCCATTGATTTGTGTGTCTGTTTTTATACCAGTACCATGCTGTTTTGGTTATTGTAGCCCTGTAGCATAGTTTGGAGTTGGATAATGTGATGCCTCCAGCTTTGTTCTTTTTGCTTAGGATTACCTTGGTTATTTTTCAGGCTCTTTTTTGGTTCCATATGAGTGTTTGTGTGTGTGTGTGTGTGTGTGTGTGTGTGTTTGAGTGGAGTACAGTGGAATAATATTGGCTCACTGTAACCTCTGCCACCCGTTCAAGTGAATCTCATGCCTCAGCCACCTGAATAGCCAAGACTACAGATGTGTGCCCACGATGCCCTGCTAATTTTTGTATTTTTAATAGAGAATTTTTGTATTTTTAAAAGAGACAGGGTTTTGCCATGTTGGTCAGGCTGGTCTCAAACTCCTGGCTTCAAGCGATCTGCCTGCCTTAGCCTCCCAAATTTCTGGGATTATAGGCATGAGCTGCTATGCCTGGCCCCATATGAATTTGTAAATAGTTTTCTCTAGTTGTGTGAAGAATGTTATTGGTAGTATGATAGGAATAGTATTGAATCTGTTAATTGCTTTGGGCAGTATGGCCATTTTAATCTTCCTATCCATGAGGATGGAATGTTTTTCCATTTGTTTGTGTTATCTTTAATTTCTTTGAGCAGTGTTTTGTAATTCTCATTGTGGAGATCTTTCACCTCCCTGGTTAACTGTATTCCTAGGTATTTTATTCTTTTTGTGGCAATTGTGAGTGAGATTGCATTCCTGATTTGGCCCTCTGCTTGGCTGTTGGTGGATAAGAATGCTAGTGATTTTTGTACCTTGATTTTGTTTCCTGAAACCTTGCTGAAGTTGTTTATCAGTTGAAGGAGCTTTTGGGTGAGACTATGGGGTTTTCTCGATATAGAATCATGTCTGCAAACAGGATTGAATATTCTTTATTTCTTTCTCTTGCCTGATTGCTCTGGCTAGGACTTCCAGTCCTGTGTTGAATAGGAGTGGCAAGAGAGGGCATCCTTGTCTTGTGCTGGTTTTCAAGAGGAATGCTTCCAGCTTTTCCCCATTCAGTATGATGTTTTGCCAAAGGTTTTATTGACCATCTACATTTGATACACACTCTTGAGTATTGCTGGATCTGCTGGATCATAAGGACCAAGTAGAATAGCATCTTACTCTATAGCCTAGACATATTACAGAGCCTTTTGTTGCTCTGATCCCCATTTGAAATTAGCAGCCTTATGTGTGACTCCTTAGAAGGTCTAAGCTAAAAATGTGTTTGCCTCCAAAATCCAACACTGTCTACCAAGTGTTTAATCATGGTAGATGGTACATCAACTTCTGTCACTTTAGAAAGGTTATCTTAACAAGGGCCAGACCACTGAATCCTCAGAAACTTCTCTGAGGTGGCTGAGATGGCAGGCCCCTCAGGCTTATCTCACATTCTCTGGTTTGCTTATATATTACTAAGACTTCCAAATTGATTGCTGCTTTCTGTTCATCTGATCTAGCAAGCATAAGGTCAATGTAATGGACAGGAGTCATGTTTTGTGTAATGTCAAGACAATCAGGATTTCTGCTCACTGTAATATGGCAGAGAGCTTGAGAGCTGATACAGAAGCATCGAGACAAGACAGTGAATGTGTACTGTTGACCTTGCTAGGTAAAAATAAACTGCTTCTGTTAGTCCTTGCGACTTGGTATGGAGAGAAAAGCATTAGTCAGATCAACAGCTGCATAACAAATGCTAGAGATTCTGCTGATTTGCTTTAGTAAAGATACTAATTTATAATAGAAGTTGCAATTGGAGTCACACCTGAACTAAGTTTTCTGAAATCCACAACCATTTCCCAATATCCATTCTGCTTTTGCCCAAGCCAAATAGGGGAATTAAATGGGTACATGATAGATATTCCCATGTTTCAAGTATTTGATGTGATGACACTACTCTCTGTAATTCCCCTAGGAATGCAGCATTGCTTCTGGTTTGCTATGTTGGTAAGAAGGGGAAAGTTCCAGGCGGACTTCCTCTTAACTCTTTCTGCCATAATGACCCTGATCCCATGGATTTAGAGAGCCAGTGCAGGAATTCTGCCTCTGGTCAAGGATGTCTGTTCCAATTATTCTTTCAGGAACTGGGGAAATAACTACAGAATAAGCCCATAGACCAACTGGTTCCATATTTGGTAGGCCACAGTGGCATTTTTGGGCCCCCAAGAGTTATATCAATCCAGACATAGTGTCTAGTCACCTCCCAAAGGCCTAGATCTCTAGTTAATGGCATTCGGTCTCATTTAAGAAGACTCAGAGGGACATTTAATCATATATTATAGCAATTCTGCAGGCTTGTGTTTTGTTTTGCTTTGTTTTGTTTTGTTTTGTGGCAGGGTCTCACTGTTGCCAAAGCTAGAGAGCAGTGGGGTGATCATGGCTCACGGCGGCCTTGACCTCCCCAGGCTCAGGTGATCCTCCCACCTCAGCTTCTCAAGTACCTGGGACTACAAACACGCACCACCACACCCAGCTAATTTTTCTGCTTTATGTAGAGATGGGTTTTCGCCACGTTGTCCAGGCTTACAGGGTTGTTTTTTAAAGGGACTCAGCCTCCCCTTTAATCTAGGGGCTTTGGGTCTGAAAACTGGCTTGCTTCTGGAAACTGAGTGAATGTCCATGATTCTTTACTCTGTTGACTCAAGTTAGAATTTTGTCTCCCAGTCCTACCATCCAGTATGACAAAGCAGGGCAAAAAATGATGACTCTAGAGCTATGAAGCAATACATTAATATTTGGCACTTTCTTCTTCTTCTTCAATATTTTGATTAAGCATCCATCCATTCATCTGTTCATTTTTTTTACCCAGCATTTATTGAGTAATGGGCCAAGAATGATGTAGGCACTGGGGATATAAAGTGGAATAGAAAGTAATCTTTGGGCCAGGCTTGGTGACTCACACCTGTAATCCCAGGACTTTGGGAGGCCGAAGCAGATGACGACTTGAGGTCAGGAGTCTCAAGACGAGCCTGGCCAACACAGCAAAACCCTGTCTCTACTAAAAATATAGATATTAGCCAGGCGTGCTGGCGCATAAGGAGCTACTGGGTGACAGAGCGAGACTCCACCTCAAAAAAAAAAAAAAAAAAAAAGGAAAGTATGATGGCTCACACCTGTAATCCTAGCACTTTGGGTGGCCAAGGCAGGCAGATCACTTGAACCTAGGAGTTCAAGACCAGCCTGGGCAACATGGTAAAACCCAGTCTCTACAAAAAAACACAAAAATGTTCCGGGCATGGTGGCAAGCTTCTGTAGTCCCAGCTACTTGGGAGACGGAAGCGGAAGGATTGCTTGAACTTGGGAGGTCAAGGCTACGGTGAGCCATGATCGTGCCACTGCACTCCAGCCTGGGCAACAGAGAGAGACTCTGTCTCCAAGAAAAAAAGAAAGTGATTTTTGTTCTTACACCATATGGTGTAATAAACACCTTTTTTCTTCAGGAATGATTGGATGTTCATAGAAATGCCCACTTAAAGTCCTAGAGGCTGGGCGCGGTGGCTCACACCTTTAATCCCAGCACTTTGGGAGACCAAGTCCTGCAGATTACCTGAGGTCAGGAGTCCGAGACCAGGCTGGCCAACATAGTGAAACCTGTCTCTACTAAAAATACAAAAATTAGCTGGGTGTGGTGGTGCACGCCTGTAATCCCAGCTACTTGGGAGGCTGAGGAACGAGAATTGCTTGAACCCAGGAGGCAGATGCTGCAGTGAGCCAACATTGCAAACTCTACTCCAGCCTGGATGACAGAGCAAGGCTGTGTCTCAAAAAAAAAAAGAAAAAAAGAAAAAAAGAAAAAAAAAAGTTCCTGGAACTCTAGGCTGAGTAGGCAGAAAGGCGGGGGCATGTTTATTTATTAGGGATTGTAGTTGGTGAGTAGTAATAGAGATTTAACTATGATGGCTTGTACAAATTTATTCTCACACATAAGAGAATTCCAGAGGCAGGCAGTCTAAGACTGGTATGCTCTAGAAGGTCACCTAGGATTCTATTTTTGTGCTTCACCATTCTTTATGCAGCTTCTATCTTCAAGGTTAAAATGTGGCTGCTGGCACTCTAGCCATCATATCATAGTTCTGGGCAGGGAGATGAAAGTAAGAGAATTTCAGTGAAAGGGCTTCTCTGGAAGCCCTACTGCTTACAGCTTATTGGCCACCCTATCTAAAAGAGAGGTTAGGATGTAAAATTTTTCCTCTAGACATGTGGCCCCTAAATTTTTCCTAACGAAGAAGGGAAAAAATGAATATTAGATACGCAATTAATCATCTGTAGATCAGAAGAAACAAAACATGGCCTGGCACAGTGTGTGTGTGTGTGTGTGTGTGTGTGTATACATATGTGTGTGTGTATATATGTGTATATATATACTGTGTGTGTGTATATACACAGAGAGAGAGAGAGAGAGAGAGTACAATGAGATTTATTATAAGGAAATGACTCATACAGTTATGGAGGCTGCAAAGTCCTGTGATCTGTTATCTGCAGGCTGGAGACCCAGGAAAGCCAGTGATACAGATTTCAGCTTCAGTCCAAAGGCCTGAGAACCAGAAGCACTGATGGTGTAAGTCCCAGTCTAAGGGCCAGAGAAGACCAACATCTCAGCTCAAGCCATTAGGCAGCCCCAGCAAACTAATATAGCCCCATTTAATCCTCCCACCGACCCTGCAAAGTCAATTCATTAGCTCAATTTTATAGGTAAGAAAACTGAGACCTTGCCTGCGCCCGCCTGGAGCCAGCGGTTCTCCAAGCACCCAGCATCCAGCGAGACACGTCGCGCACCGACAGAGGGGACATGGGCAAAGCAATGGTGACCAGGCTCGGGCTGGGGCTGCTGCTGCTGGGACTGCTCCTACCCACGCAGATTTATTCCAATCAAACAACTGTTGTAACAGTTTCAAGTAACTCCTCCCAGAGTACTTCGACGGCCCCAAATCCAGCTAATGCCACCACCAAGGCGGTTGGTGGTGCCCTGCAGTCAACAGCCAGTCTCTTCGTGGTCTCACTCTCTCTTCTACATCTCTACTGTCAAAAGACTCAGGCCAAGAAACATCTAAACTTCCCCATCTTCTACACCCAATCCACATGGCGTCTGGAAGTCCAATGTGGCAAGGAAAAACAGGCTTCGTCGAATCTACTAATTCCACACCTTTTATAGACACAGAAAATGTTGAGAATCCCAAATTTGATTGGTTTACAGAACATGTGAGAGGTTTGACTAGATGATGGATGCCAATATTAAATCTGCTGGAGTTTCATATGCAAGATGAAGGAGAGGCAACATCCAAAATAGCTAAGACATGATTTCCTTGAATGTGGCTTAAGAAATATGGACACTTAATACTATCTTGAAAATAAGAATAGAAATAAAGGATGTGATTGTGGAATGGAAGAAAAAAAAAAAAAGAAAACTGAAACACAGAGAAGTGACATGACTTTCCTCCTCCTCCAGCTCATAAATGACAGGCTAGGGATGACAGCCCAGGTTTGCTTGACATAGAGACCTCTGGGCTACTCAGAGATTTGACAGAAATGTGGTATACTCCCACTCACCTCCCCTTTCTCCTTGACCTCTGTGAGTTCTCTTGACCTCTTTCTCCGAGTACCCCAGCCCAACCCCAGGCGTTGTCAATGACTCCCTGGCACAATTAGCTCTTTGCTTTCACTCAGTTAACTCAGAAATCTTCTGTGCCCTTGTAGAGATGCCCTTCCCTGAAATCCTCACATTTTAGAACCTATATCACCCCAACATCTCCCGCTAGTGTTAATTGGGAGGGATCTCTCCACCACTGTCCCCCTCTAGAGAGCTAGCCAGGGGCCAGGACAACTAGGCAAGCAGGCACTGCACCAGCTGCCCTCACAGCAGTTCACACGTGACATTCTGTTTAATCCTCACAACAAACCTGTGAGTTAGGCATTATTATATCTTCATTTTACAGATGAGAAAACGGAGGCACCACGCAGTAAAGAAACTTCCCTGTGCCAGGCACAGTGGCTCACACCTGTATTCCCAACACCTTGGGAGGCCAAGGCAGGAGCATCTCTTGAGCCCAGGAGTTCAAGGCTGCAGTGAGTCACGATCGCGTCATTGTACTCCAGCCTAAGCGACAGAGGAAGGCCCCTGTCTCATTAAATAAATAAATAAAAGAAACTTTCCTAATGCCACATAGTTAGTGATACTTGACCTAGACTACGGTCAGAGAAAGCTTCCTTGAGAAGCTTTGAGCTGAAGGAGTAGAAAATAGAAGAATATTGCTATGGTCTGAATGTTTGTGTCCCTTAAGTTTCATATGTTAAAATTTTAACTCCCGAGGTGAAAGGTATTGGGTAGGGGACCTTTCGAGGGTTCCTCATGAATGGGATTAGTGCTTATATTGAAGAAGCTCAAGGGAGCTTGTTTGCCCTCCCAGTATGTGAGGACACAGCAAGAAGGCGCCATCTGTGAACAGGAAGAGGGCCCTCACCAGACACCAAATTTGCCAGCACCCTGATCTTGGAGTTCCCAGCCTCTAGAACTGTGAGAAATAAAGTTCTTTTGTTCTATAAGCTACCCGGTCTATGGAATTTTGTTATAGCAGCCCAAATGGACTAAGATGAGTATCATGTGCAAAGGTCCTGCACCAGGAGGGAGCCTGTGTGTTTGAGAGAAGATCATGTGGCTGAAGCAGGGTAAGAAGAGAGCTGAGCAAGATGGGGCAGAGGCCAGGCTAGACAAGGCCTTGAAGGCCTCCCTGAAGTTTTAGATCTCTGTTGTAAGAGCAACAGGAAGCCATCAGCTGGTTTTAAACAGAGAAATAATGAGGTGAAGCCATCAGTAGGTTTTAAGCAGTTGGAAAAGATTCTTCTGGGACAGTGTAGATAAATGATTGCATGGAGAGTGAAATGCAGGGAGACCACTAGGGTCTATGGTGGTAATCCAAGCAAGAGACGCTGGTAATGCGGATTAGGACAACAGCAGTAGAGATAGAAGTGAAAATGTAAAGAAGTGGATGCTTTCAAGAGCCATGTAAGAGAGAAAATTGGCAGCACTTGGTGACTGGATATGGCTACGGGGTGAGGGAGAGGTTGAGGTCCAGGTTTCTGGCTGGTGCAACTAGCTGGGTGGTACATATTTCACTCAGACAGGGGATACTGGGCAAAGAAAAGATTTGGGGGAAAGCGTGTTCAGCTTGAGGCATGTTGGATTTGAGTAAGACAGCAAAGGGGAATTATCCAAAAGACAGTTGGACATGGGAGCTCGAAAGTCAAAACAGAGGTGTGGGCTGGAGGTACGTATTTGGGAGCTGTAACCAGGACCAGCCCATCCACTAAGCACAGTAGAGACATGAGTGCCCCAGTACTTTTAGGGCTGACAAAAATGCTTTAATTCCTGATATGGTTTGGATGTTTGTCCCCACCCAAATCTCATGTCAAATTGCAATCCCCAGTGTTAGAGGTGGGACCTGGTAGCAGGTGATTGGATCATGGGGGTGAACTTCTCATGAATGGTTTGGCACCATCCTCTTGGTGCTGTCCTCACAATAGTGAGTGAGTTCTTGCAAGATCTGGTCATTTAAAGGGGTGTGGCACCTCCCCTGCCCTGCCCCGCCCTCTTGCTTCTGCTTTCACCATGTGATAGGCCTGCTCTCCCTTCACCTTCCACCATGATTGGAAGCTTCCCGAGGCCTCCCCAGAAGCAGATACCACTACATTTCCTGTACAGCCTGCAGAAACATGAGCCAATTAAACCTCTTCTCTATTTCTTTTTCATTTTTTAAAAATAATTGAGATGGGATCTTGCCATGTTGCCCAGGCTGGTCTCAAACTCCTGGGCTCAAGTGATCCTCTTGCCTCAGCCTCCCAAAGTACTAGGATTACAGGCATGAGCCACTGTGCCCAGCCAAAACTTCTTTCTTATAAATTACCCAGTCTCAGGTGTTTCTTTCTTCTTTCTTTCTTTTTTTTTTTTTTTTTTTTCTTTGAGACAGGATTTTGCTCTGTCGCCCAGGCTGGAGTGCAGTGGAACAATCTCAGCTCACTGCAACCTCTGCCTCCTGGGTTCAAGCAATCTTCCCATCTCAGCCTCCCCAGTAGCTGAGACTACAGGCACACACCACCACAACAGGCTAATTTTTTATTTTTCTGTAATTTTAGGTAGAGATGAGGTTTCTCTATGTTGCCCAGGCTGGAGGAATTTCTTTCTAGCAGTACAAGAACACTCTAATACAATTCCCTTTAAATCAGAAGAAAAAACAAACTTTTAAGTCAAAGGATTTTTGGCTTGTTTTTGAGACAGAGTCTCGCTCTGTCACCCACGCTGGAGTGCAGTGGCATGATCCTGGCTCACTGCAATCTCCACCTCCTGTATTCAAGCGATTCTCCTGCCTCAGCCTCCCGAGTAGCTGGAATTACAGGTGCACACCATCACACCCAGCTAATTTTTGTATTTTTAGTAGAGACGGGATTTCACCATGTTGGCCAGGCTGGTCTCGAACTCCTGACCTCAAGTGATCTACCTGCCTCAGCCTCCCAAAGTGCTGGGATTATAGGCGTGAGCCACTGCACACAGCCTGTTTAAGAGACAGAGTTGCTCTGTCGGCCAGGCTGGGGTGCAGTGGCCTGATAGTAGCTCACTGCAGCCTCAAACTCCTGGGCTTGAGTGACCCTCCTGCCTCAGCCTCCCAAGTAGCTGGGACTACAGGCTTGACTGCACCTGGCAAAGATGTTTTAATAAATAATATTAATATAATTTATTTTGTGCTAATGCAGTCATAAAATATAATGTTAAAAAAATGTTTACAGGCCGGGCGCAGTGGCTCACGCCTGTAATCCCAGCACTTTGAGAGGCCAAGGCGGGAGAATCACGAGGTCAGGAGTTCAAGACCAGTCTGGCCAACATAGTGAAACTCTATCTCTACTAAAAATACAAAAATTAGCCGGGCATGGTAGCGCGTGCCCATAGTCCCAGCTAATCGGGAGGCTGAGGCAGGAGAATCGCTTGAACCCGGGAGGTGGAGGTTGTGGTAAGCAGAGATCACGCCACTGCACTCCAGCCTGGACGACAGAGTGAGACTCTGTCTCTTAAAAAAAAAAAAAAAGTTTACATAGGAAGGGGCCCACAAAAGTCTTAATGCTGCTCTGTTTGTAACAATAAACATGCTTTCTGCTATAACAGAAACCCACTGGCAATGGCTCCAACAGTGACAATGTTTTAATTTCCCTTGTGTAAGGAAGTTCAGCATTAGTGTGGCCTTCAGGGTTGGCAGATCGAGTGCCCTAAAGGTCAAAGACTCCTTCCAGCTCTCCGCTCTGCCATCTTTACAGATGGCTCCATCCTCAGGTGTTAGCAAAACAGCTGCAGCAGTTCCAGGACACCCTCACACTTGACAACATTCCCAGGAAAAAGAGATACTGCTGTTTATATCGCTCTCACCTAGCAGTGAGGAAACCTTTCCCAGAAGGCCTTCACCAAATGTCCTTGTTATGGAATAAATGTTTGTGTCCTCCAACATTCTTACGTTGAAATCCTAACCCCCATGGTATGTATTAGGAGATGGGGCCTTTGGGGGGCAATTAGGTCAGGTGATTAGGTGTTGGATGCCCTTACAAAAGAGACCCCCAAAGAGCTCTCTTATCATCTTATTTTATTTTTATTTTTTTAGAGACAGGGTCTTGCTCTGTCACCCAGGCTGCAGTGCAGTGGCATGATCATAGCTTACTGCTGCCTTGAGCTCCTGGCCTCAAGTGATGGTCTTGCCTCAGCCCCCAAGTAGCTGGACCTACAGGTTCTCACTATGTTGCCCAGGTTGGTCTTGAATTCCTGGCCTCAAGCAATCCTCCTGCGTTGGTCTCCCAAAATGTTGGTATTACAGGTGTGAGCCACAGTGCCTGGCCCCCAGAGAACTCTCTAGCCCTCTTTCTGCCAAGTGAGGTCACAGCAAGAAGACAGTCAATGAACCAGGAAGCAGGCCCTCACCAGACACCAAATCTTCCCATCCTTTGATCTTGGTCCCCAGACTTCAGAACTGTAAGAAATACATGTATATTATTTAAATCATCCAGTCGATGGTATTCTGTTATAGCAGCCTGAACTGACTAAGATGGTCCCTCTCATCTCACTGAGCAGGACTGGAACATATCTTCATTCCTAAACCAACTACTGGCTAGAAGGATGGAATGAATGTGATGGGCTGAGATCAATCATGTGGGGTGGAAGAGTGCTTAGGGAGTCAACCCTATGCCTTCTCTAGAAGTCTTCCTCTGGGAGGTGGGAATTGAAGCTGAAAGCATGGATGAGCTCACCCAGAGAGTATTCAGAGGAAAAGAAGCACAGAGGACCTAGGAGCTTCAGCATCTCCAGCTCAACTGGAAGGTTACAGAGGCAGAGACTGAATCAGTTACGGCTCCTGCTGCAGAAGGGCTTCCTGTCTGATGGAAGAGACCACCATCAAATACAGTTACAGATGGACCCAAAGTGTAGTTGGGTCAGCCTGTGACAGTAAACTGGATTGGAGTCTCAGTTGTGTATTAATAACTGTGTGACTTTGGGCAGGTTACTTAAGCTCAATGAATCAGTTTCTTCCTCTGTAAGCACCCTATACATAGTAAATATCAAATACAGTTATTATTGTCCACATGATTATCATATTTAGGTGATGGGAGGCCAATGGATGGGATCTAAGCAGGAAAGCGTCCTGGTTAGCTTTGCATCTCAATCAGGTAGCTTGGGCAGCCTGTGTTCTGTCCCTGCTCAGAGGTACCTCTTCCCTTCACTGAGTTTCCATCCAGCTTCCCCCAGAACTGAGCCCCACCAGACCCTTTCAGGCCCCAGCAGCATCTCCACAAAATCTCTCTGTTGAATTTAGCTGTGCTTCTGTGCCTCAGAATCAGGATGAGTTACTGTCCCTCATTTCACCTCTGCCCACTTGCATTGTTGCCACTCCAAGAAATTAATCAGGTTTATTAAGCATGACCTCTCTTTTGTGAGCCCTGCTCCTGGCCTGCTGATCTGTACCTGTCTGCTGCTCTCCTGGCTCAGCTCAATTGGAGAGGCCTCAGCCTTCATTACTGCCTTGGTGGGGGCAGGGATAAGTGGCCGGGTGACCACATCTTTTGTTTGCAGAGACTGACGCACCAGGCTGGATCAGAGCACCAGGCTGGATCAGAGACAAAGGCAGGACGCTCTGCTAGAGTGAGCACAAGGCCCTTTGTTGCCATGGCTGTGGAAAAATAGGAACAAAAAGGATAAACGTTGCATCCAAATATGCTAATAATTAACACTTAGCACCACGGATATAAAAAGCACTTAATGCTAAATTATAATGATCATAATAACTAGTCTTTATTCAGCCCTACTCCACATGGCACCATGGCTTGGTAGCTAAGTATGTGTGAGCTGGAGCCTAAGTGCTTGGGTCCAAATCCTGGCTCTGCTATTTACTAGCTCTGTGACCTCGGGCAAGTTACTCAAGCCCTCCCATCTCAATCTTTGCACCTGTAAAGCACAGATAATGAAAGTACACAGCTCATAGGGTATACAAGTTCACATTATGCTTAGAAAGCACTTCAACACGGCCTGCCACATGATAAGCACTCAATGAAGATTTTATTTTTACATACATTTTTATAGACATTGATCAGCAAATTTAGACCTCAAAACAAACTTGTGACATAGATATTATTATTCCTATTTACCAGTTTAGGAACTCAAGACTCGGAGAGGTTGAGTAACTTTCCCGAGGTCACCCACCAAGAAAATAGCAGAACCCAGTTCTGTCTGACTATAAAGTCCTACGCTTTCCACCGCACCAGGTGACTGTCTTCCATGAGCTTCTGTCAAGAAGCCCCAGGTCAGTGTAAGGGTACATTGTTGATGACTGCCTCACAGTTCCCTCTTCCCTTTAGTCACAGTTGGAAGGCATTGGGTGTTTTCAGAATGAAGGACAGAGGAGTCCCGAGTACAAGGCAGCTTCATCAATCATTTCTGTCCACTCCAGCCCTGCATTATGCTCAGCCTGCCCTAGATGTGCAAGGCCTAGTTCTCTGGTAGAAGATGGAAGCTTGAGGACTTGCTCAAGCTCCATCACCTATCCGATGATGTGGCTGGCTGAGTGGAGCCACAGGGCAGAAATTGGCCACAGGGCAACAGGTCACACCAGGCACAGGTGCTGGGTAGGTCTGGGGCCAAGGTGGCCTTGGCAGATTTTTGCACCCTAAGACTCTTGGACAGAGTCAAGGAAATGCAGTGAACCTGCACAGCCTAAAGCCCATTGCATTTGAATAGCAGCTCCCTGCCAGGGAACTTAAGATTCCTGAAGGATGTATTTTGTTTTTTAATATGAAGGAATCCCAGAGTCTGGCTTATTACACCTCCTGTGGAGGGGACATCTGGCTGCCAGACCACTGCCTATCACAACAAAAGCAACTTTTGTTCAATATTCAAAAGCAGCTCAATTCCTAAGTGACTGCCTGGGCAAAATAAAACTCAGCCTTACAATGTCCCTGGGAAGGAGAGAAGCCTGGCTATACAATTAACTGCAACCATTCACTGAGCATGACCCTGGTCACAGCCCCCACCCAGCACTTGTCCTTCCAGTTTATGGCTAACTCCTGTGCTCTCCCATGTCCAGACGTCCCTTTGCAATCATATGGGAGTGGGCTAGGTCCATCCTTGACTCTGGGAAACATAGCCCTGGCTCCTCAATTAGGACCCAGCTTGGTGTCAGAATAAGGGCTCATGAAAGAGCCTCCCTGGATGTCCCCAGGCTATGTCCACATTTAGTTCAAGGTGGCAGAGCCCACTCATGAAAGGACAAGCAAGCTGTCAATGCCATGTGCCCATCCCCTTCCCCAAGCTCTGATCACAGGCCTCCTTCCTCAACCGCTTCCACCCACACCTGCCTCTTGCTTCCCATTCACATCCCTGGGTTTCCAAATGAAGATCAGGGCAGCAGAAAAATGGCCAGGCTGCAGGTTCAGGGAAAATCACAGGAGCTGTGTGGTTGGACAGACATGGGTTTGAATTTCACCACTTAACACCTGTGTGACTTGGGCTGGTCACTTAATCTCTGAGTCTCAGTTTTCTCATTTCTAAAAGGGGAGTAATATGTACTCTTAGGATTTCTATAAGGATTAGAAACAGTATGTGTAAGTGTGTTATACCCGGTGGCACTCACTAAATGGTAGCGATTGCCTGACAAAGGTTAGTCTCTTTATATTTATTTACAGTGTAAATACTGTTTCTCTCTTAATTCTTACAATTACCAGACTGCATGCAGGGTCTGCCCACCACAGATGTTGCTGTGAGGGGCTTGGCTGGGTTGAAGCTAAGCCCTCTTGCTGGGCCTAGACCTTGGTCCAGGGCAGATATGGGAGTTTTGGCTATTTTGTCCGTGGTTGGGTGACCAACTCTCCCAACTGCTTGGGATTATCCCAGCTTTAGCACTGAAAATTCCTTGTCCTTGGAACACTGAAAGTTCAGTCCTGGGAAAACTGGGATGGTTGGTCATCCTATCAAGGCAGCTGGCCAAGACAGATGGAAAGGTATCAGACCTGTGGGAAGAAGCTGGGCTTTTCTACAACCTTCCTGGATGAACACACCAGGCTGGGGACCACTCAGCATAGACTGGGTTAAGCTGAGGCCAATGATGACATCTACAGGTCGTGTGCAAAAACTGCAGCCTAGGAATCACCCACTTGGCCCATAAGTGGTTCGTTCATATATTTATTGTGGTTCATATATTCATATATGTATTGTGAATAAACATATTCATATATTTATTGTGCTCTCAACACTGGGCATAAGTCTCGGGGGTGTTGGAAGGCATCCACCGGCAAGTGAAATTTATGCTGAGGCTTGGTGATTCAAAAAGTGTTAGCCAGGTTAAGGTGGGAGGGAAAGAAAGAGTATTCCAGGATGGAGAGAACAGCAAAGAAAAAAGCCCTGAGTGTGAAGGAACAGAAAACCTTCAAAAAACAAATTACAGCATGGGGAAGGGGACAGTGGTAACCAAAAAAAGCTGGAGAGTTTGTACTAATCAGCCATGGAAAAGTTTCTGTCTTTACCCTAAGAGCAATCAGAACTTATTGAAAGGTTTTAAAAAGCAGGATAGTAACATAATTAGAGCTGCATTTCTCAAAGTTAACTCTGGCTGCAGGGTGGAGGCTGGTTTAAAGAGTAGCAAGCCTATCACTTCAACCCGGGGGGTCAAGGCCACAGTGAACTGAGATCACGCCAGGGCACTCCAGCCTGGGGCACAAAGTGAGACCGTGTCTCAAAAAAAAAAAAAAAAAAGAGAGAGAGTAGCAAGCCTAAAGCCAGAGAGGCAACTAGAATATCATTGCAGTGTCCAGGTGGTACAGAAGGTGGTGGGGACAAGGGGAGGAAAAGAAAGGTGACTGTTGGTAAAAAATAATGGAAAACTGGCTGGGTGCGGTAGCTTACACCTATAATCCCAGCACTTTGGGAGGCTGAGGCGGGTGGATCACGAGGTCAGGAGATCGAGACCATCCTGGCTAACACCATGAAACGCCGTCTCTACTAAAAATACAAAAAATCAGCTGGGTGTGGTGGCGGGCGCCTGTAGTCCCGGCTACTCAGGAGGCTGAGGCAAGAGAATGGCGTGAACCCGGGAGGTGGAGCTTGCAGTGAGCCAAGATCACACCACTGCACTCCAGCCTGGGCAACAGAGCGAGACTCCATCTCAAAAAGAAAAAAAAAAAAAAAGAAAGAATGGAAAACTAGCAAGGCATGGTGGTGTGTGACTGTGGTCCTAGCTTCTCGGGAGGCTGAGGCAGGAGGATCACTTACAGCCAGAGAGGCTGAGGTTGCAGTGAGGCATGATTGCACCACTGCACTCCAGTCTGGGCAAAAGAGCGAGAATCTGCCTCAAAAGAAAAAAAAAGGGAAAGAGATTATGGAAATAGAATGGACAGGGCCATGGTGGATTGACGAATAGGGAGGTTCAAAAATGACCTGTAGGTTTCTGGCTAGGAGAGCAGTGGAACAGCTACTGAGATGGGAGCACGAGAAGTGGGAGGATAATGGTGGGTATGATTGATTTGAGGTCCCTGTGGGACATTCAACTCAAGATGACAAATAAGCAGTTGAATAAAGGTTAGCAAGGGAGACTTCACTGTGTGGACCAACTGCATATAGATGGTAACCAAAGCCCTGAGCAGCACTAACATTTCAGTGGGCAGAGGAAAGACAACATGGTTAGAGGAAAACCAGGCAAGTGTTCCTCCTCTGGCACAAGAATGTTTCAAAAAGGAGAGAATGGTCAACTGTATAAAGTCTTTTTGAGAAGCAGTGAAATGAGATCTGAAGATTGTCCATAGGATAACATAAAGATCATTGATGACCTTAGAGCCTTTGAAGGTGGAGTGATAGAGAGAAGTCAAATTAGAATGAGTTGTGGAGTGAGTAGGAGGTAAGGCGGTGGAGAAAGTAAGTGCAGACAATTTGAATAAATGTAGCTAAACAAGTCACCAACAGGAGGGTAAATAGGTAAAATCATAAATTAAACACACACATAGCTTTTACCCCAACAATTCTGCTTCCAAGAAATCAGCCTGCAAACATACTCCACATGTGCACAAAGACCCACAGAAAGGATGTTTACTACACCATTTTATAAACAGCTACAATGTTCATCAATAGAGGGCTGGTTAAATTAATATAAAACACATCCACATAACAGGGTATTGTGTGGCCATTAAAAATATCATGGTAGGCCGGGCGCGGTGGCTCAAGCCTGTAATCCCAGCACTTTGGGAGGCCGAGACGGGTGGATCACGAGGTCAGGAGATCGAGACCATCCTGGCTAACACGGTGAAACCCTGCCTCTACTAAAAAATACAAAAAACTAGCCGGGCAAGGTGGCGGGCGCCTGTAGTCCCAGCTACTCGGGAGGCTGAGGCAGGAGAATGGCGTGAACCCAGGAGGCGCAGCTTGCAGTGAGCCGAGATCTGGCCACTGCACTCCAGCCTGGGTGACAGAGCAAGACTCCGTCTCAAAAAAAAAAAAAAAAAATCATGGTAGGTTGGGCACAGTGGCTGACACCTGTAATCCCAGCACTTTGGGAGGCCGAGGCAGGCGATCACCTGAGGTCAAGTGTTCAAGAACAGCATGGCCAACATGGCGAAACTCCGTCTCTACTAAAAATACAAAAATTAGCCGGGCGTGGTGACGAGTGCCTGTAATCCCAGCTATTTGGGAGGCTGAGCCAGGAGAATCACTTGAACCCCGGAGGCAGAGGTTGCAATGAGCCGAGATCGTGTCACTGCCTGGGCACAGAGCGAGACTTCTGTTTCAGGAAAAAAAAAAAAAAAATTCATGGTAGGGCTGGGCACAGTGGCTCAGCCTGTAATCTCAGCACTTTGGGAGGCCAAGGGGGGCAGATCACCTGAGGTCAGGAGTTCCAGACCAGCCTGGCCAACATGGCAGAAACCCCCATCTCCACTAAAAATACAAAAATTAGCCCAGCGTGGTAGTGCACGCCTGTAATCCCAGCTACTTGAGTGGCTGAGACATGAGAATCGTTCGAACCCAGTGGTGTGCCATTGCACTCCAGTATGGGCAACAGAGCCAGACTCCATTAAAAAAAAAAAAAAAGTACATATGGTAAATATTATGTGTATTTTACCAAAACAATTTTTTATTTTTAAGGCAGTCTTGCCCTGTCGCCCCGTCTGGAGTGCAGTAGTGCGATCACAGCTCACTGCAGCCTTAACCTCCCCCAGCTCAGGAGATCCTCCCACCTCAGCCTCCCGAGTAGCTGGGACCACAGGCCTGCGCCACCACGCCCGGCTAATTTTTGTATTTTTGTAAAGACCATGTTGGCCAGGCGGGTCTCGAACTCGTGATCTCAAGTGATCCGCCCGCCTCGGTCTCCCAAAGCGCTGGGATTACAGGCGTCAGCCACCGTACCTAGCCGAAAAAGAATTTTTTAAAGTCACCATCTCTGGGAGGTTTTTCTGGGCCATCCCCAGGTAAAATTTCAAGCCCTCCACAAGCCGGAAGAGAGTCGGAGTCCTGTGGGGGAGGCAGGGGCGTGTCCAGAAAGGCGGGAGCTTCCGAGCCGCCTCCACGGGAAGGGAAAGGGGCGGGAGCTTGGAGGGGGCGGGTCCAGAACGGCTGGAGCTTCCGGGGCCACCGCCTCTGGAAGGAAAAGGGGAGGGAGCCTAGAGGGGGCGGCACCAGGAAGGAGAGGGCTTGGGTTTTTGGGGTGTCAGCCGGCGCCCGCTGGGATAGGCAAGAGAGGGAAGGGCCGAGGCTTACGGTTTCGGAGTGAGGGGAGCTGCTCGGCAAGCCGCTGCGCCTGGGTTAAGAGTAGTAGGAGGAACGTGGCTTCACGACTTCGGCTCCTTGGCCATCCACAGCCGGGCTTCCGCCTCTGCTGACCTGGCTGCTGTAGAAGGCAGAAGAGGCCTGAAGCCTGCAGCAGCAGCACCACCCTGCCCCGCGGCCCCGTGCGCCCTCCAGTGGCATCATCCCGTTCGCTTTGGTCTCGACCGGCGCGCCTATCCTCCGCAGCAGCACCCCTTGGGAGGGCAATCGCGGCCAGGCTCCGAGGACCCATCTTGTGAAAGTTCCCCGTGGTCCTGACTTTAAGGGAAAAGGGGTCGTACGTGGGCCACGGCCGGAAGGGAGACCCAACATCCATGATGACGTCTGCCCGCCAGCCTCCCTCTTCAGAGCCCAGTCTGTGCCTTGCATCAAAGTCAAGCACAGGGCTCTTGTAGGGCACCGAGCCCCAGCCAAATCACCCTTTTCTTTCAGATACCCCCACTTACGCCCAGAAACCTTACTCTCTCCCTCTGGAGCAGGTGGGAAGTGAAAGGCCAGGGGGCTTGTTTCTGCTCCCTCTGTCTGTACCTGTGGCCCTTGAGTGAAAGCCCCAGCCATTGGACCAAAGACCTGAAGGTTCCAGGATTGCTCACTTGGGACCCTGACTATGAAGGGTCAAGATAGTCCATTCTGCCCCAGCACTCAGAACCTTATTACCAAGGCCCCTGCCCCAGGAATCCACCATCAAAACCAGGGCCCTGCCAGTGCCTTCCCAGTGTTCAGGCCTAAGGAAGAGTAGCCCCATTATGCCTGTTATTCCTGATCCTTCTGCAGTCTCTCTCTTTGTGACCCCATGGCCTTTGCTGCTATGGCTGCCCTGGCTCCACAGAGTGCCAGGTCAGAGCCACCCTGGCCTACATAGGTTCACAGGCTAAAACCTGGGCCTCCTGCCAGGCTGCAACTCCCAGCTGCACACCGCAACCTGAGAAATCTCAGCACAGTCTAAGAAGTAGTAATGGGGTCGCTTCCGACTCCCTGGGGAAGGGAGATGAGGGCCTCTAGCTCTCCATGCCCAGTCTCTCATCAAAGTCATTTAAGGCCCCAGCGACCCCAGGGTTCAGCAGCATTCTGTTCATCATGAGCAGAGGGGTGACTGAATAGAATGGGAGGCAGGTGTGGCCTGAGCAGTTCCCAACTTGAATTTTCCTTTGAGCTTAGTGATTTGGGGCGGGGTTGGGGGGGGGGCAGTTTGAGATATTTTCCCTTCACTTGTGGGAAATCTTCGGCCCCACAAATCACTAAGCTGAAAGGAAAAGTCAAGCTGGGAACTACTCAGGGCAAACCTGCCTCCCATTTGATTCAAAGTCACTCCTCTGCTCACTGAGATAGACACATACCTGATTGCCTCCTTTGGAGAGGCTGATCAGAAAACAAAATAATGCAACCATTTGTCTCTCACTTACCTGCAACCTGGAAGCCCCCTCCCCGGTTGGAGTTGTCCCCGCCTTTCTGGACGGAACCAACGTACCTCTTACGTATGTTGATTAATGTCTCATGTCTCCCTAAAATGTATGAAAACAAACTGTGCCCCGACCGCCTTGGGCACATGGCGTCGGGACTCCCTGAGGCTGTGTCACGGGCACACATCCTCAACCTTGGCAAAATAAAGTTTCTGAGTTAACTGAGACCTGTCTCAAATTTTCAGAGTTCACATTTTGGTAACCGTTGAGGGATTCTGAGTGGAGATGCCCCTGACTTTTGACAAATCTGTCAGTGCTTGGTACCAGCAGGAGCTAACTTTATGCCAAACCAATAAGACAATTTACTGAGGTCTGAGAGTACCCCCTCCAGAGAATCCCTGATCTCCCAAAATTTGGTCAAGAGCTAAAGTTTATTTTGCTGTACAGCTCCTCTTTTTCTAGAGTTTTACTTGCTTGCAACACAAGGAAGGCAGCTTTTTTCCTGCTTCCATGACAATAGAATGCAAATAACTCCTATGGAGTTTGAGCTTGCTTCTAACAGGGAAGGTGAGTTTGTTTCTTTTTTGTTTTTTGGTTTTTTCCTGCTTCTAGGATGGTAGAAAGCAACCTTCAGCCTGAGACTCATCCCTAGATAAGTAACTGAATTGGGGTTTCTCTTGGATAAAGTTAAGATTAACAACCAGCTGGTCTTAATTTCTCCTTACCATTAGAGCGCTCGGTGATCTTATTGTTGGTGTTTTGTTGTTATTTTTGTTCCGGTCTGAAGTTGTTGTTTAAGGATCCTAATTCTAGTTCAGAGATGCATTCTAAAGGGTCTTCTCTATTGCTTTTTCTCCCAAATTTAAACTTAATTCGGTTTGTCTGTGTGTATTTGCGTGAAGAAGTGAACTGTTGTTTTCATAAGTTAATGACAGTTTTCTCAGCTCCAAAGAGAAAGGGCATTTACTCCTCCCAGCTGGAAGCGCCCCTGGGTGACTGGAGGCCTCATGGGAGTCTCTGGGGGGTTGACCCCTTGCGACAGGCAGCGCCCTGAAGGGAAATCCCTAATAAAAATTATTAAAATGGCTCATCCAGGAAACGCATATAAGGGCTGATCACCCAGACTTCTGAGCCCTCTCTGAGGTCATAAACCTCTGGAGAGAGAAACCCAGACATGTAAGAGGGTGGAAACGACTCAGCGATGACACACTGTAGCGTCCTGCCCACAAGCAGCACATATCAATCCACCACAAAAAAAAACCTGGGCCACAGCTCAGTTCCTCCTATTAAGACAAAAAAAAAAAAGTTGGAACCAATCTAAGAATGAGGAGGAAACAAGGAGAATGACCCCCTTTCGAGCATTCCATAGAGTTGATGGCACCTCTGCTTGCCAAAGTTTATGAAATAATATGGCCTTTGTGCACATTTACATTAAGGAAAAAGAGCCTTAAGATCGACCTGCAAATTATAGAGTTCCTAAGTGCTCTTTTTCTCTATTTTTTTCTTTTCTGCCTGCTCTAAATCTGCTGTTATTTTTCTATTAAGATAAAAAGCACTGTATCCAACAAGTTCTTTTTGCAGGCTAGCGAATTTGTGTTTATCTCATGGCTAAAAGTTCTGAAGTAAAAGCTATAGGATATTTGTTTATGTGTGTGTCTATGTGTTTGTATATATATTTAAAAGACTTTTATAATTTCTACAATTTTATGCTTAATTGGCAATTAAATCTGTTTTAATTTCCCTCTAGCACACCAAACATTTTCTGTCCCACCTTATAATGTAATTTTTGCTATTTGACTTTCACCTGAGTTGTTTCTTTAATATGCAAATTTAAAGCTATTTACCTGAAAACTCCCCAGGGTTATGAAATAGGTCATCAAGAATCTGAAAGTCTGGCCAGGCTCAAGCCTGTAATCCCAGCACTTTGGGAGGCCCAGACGGCGGATCATGAGGTCAGGAGATCGAGACCATCCTGACTAACACGGTGAAACCCTGTCTCTACTAAAAAATACAAAAAAAAAAAAAACTAGCCGGGCGAGGTGGCCGGCACCTGTAGTCCCAGCTACTTGGGAGGCTGAGGCAGGAGAATGGCATAAACCCTGGAGGCGGAGCTTGCAGTGAGCTGAGATCCAGCCACTGCATTCCAGCCTGGGCGACAGAGCAAGACTCCGTCTCAAAAAAAAAAAAAAAAAAGAGAATCTGAAAGTCTAATATAGGGGAGAAAAAGGTTTTCATAAATCTGTAAAACGTACTTCTATCGGCATGCCTAATATGTCTATGTATTGATGTGTCGTGTACACAATGTTTCACTACTAAAAATATATAAAAGAGTGCTAATTAATTGGCTTAAAATAATGAAATAAAAGCGCTTAAATCATATACTACAAAAGAAAAGACTAGTGAAGTGCTCTTTCAAGTTTATGTAACTTAAGTAAAATCTTTAATAAATAAGCTAGCTTTAAAATTAATGGTAAGGTGATATTAGAAATGTCTTAAGAAGGCTGGGCGCAGTGGCTCAAGCCTGTAATCCCAGCACTTTGGGAGGCCGGGCGGATCACGAGGTCAGGAGATCGAGACCATCCTGGCTAACATGGTGAAACCCTGTCTCCACTAAAAAATACAAAAAAAAACTAGCCGGGCGAGGTGGCGGGCGCCTGTAGTCCCAGCTACTCGGGAGGCTGAGGCAGGAGAATGGCGTAAACCCGGGAGGCGGAGCTTGCAGTGAGCTGAGATCTGGCCACTGCACTCCAGCCTGGGTGACAGAGCGAGACTCCGTCTCAAAAAAAAAAAAAAAAAAGAAATGTCTTAAGAATTGCCCACCTACATTTTTCGTTGCATGTATTAATGAAGCAATTTCATACACATCCCTGCCAAATACTAAAAGGTGTCAAAATTTGGCATAGGGGTTACAAAACTATAAACGCAGCCCGAGACAGAATAATCTTGCTTGTGTAACCTTTAACAAATAAGATATTGATATTAGTTTAATGAACATAGTTACATCTTGAATTATTTAGTAAAATTACCGTAACTTCTAATCTTGTGTTTTTAGGCAGTCTAATCCACAGATGGTAAGTAGGTTTGTTTTGGGAAAGGACTGTTACCATTTTTGTTTCAAAGCTAAACTATGAACTAAGTTTCTCCCAAAGTCCAGGAATGAACGACAGCTTGGAGTTTAGAAGCAAGATGGGCCGGGCGCGGTGGCTCAAGCCTGTAATCCCAGCACTTTGGGAGGCCGAGACGGGCAGATCACGAGATCGGGAGATCAAGACCATCCTGGCTAACACGGTGAAACCCCGTCTCTACTAAAAAAAATACAAAAAAAGTAGCCGGGCGAGGTGGCTGGCGCCTGTAGTCCCAGCTACTCGGGAGGCTGAGGCAGGAGAATGGCGTGAACCCGGGAGGCAGAGCTTGCAGTGAGCTGAGATCCGGCCACTGCACTCCAGCCTGGGCGACAGAGCAAGACTCCGTCTCAAAAAAAAAAAAAAAAAAAAGCAGCAAGATGGAGTCAGTTAGGTCGTATCTTCCTCACTGTCTCAGTTGTAATTTTGCAATGGCAGTTTCATAACTTTATTTTATTTTATTTTATTTTGGAGATGGCGTCTCACTCTGTCACCCAGACTGGAGTGCAGTGGCACAATCTCGGCTCATTACAACCTCCACCTCCCGGGTTCAAGGGATTCTCTTGCCTCAGCCTCCCTAGTAGCTAGCATTACAGGCATCCGCCACCACATCCAGCTAATTTTTGTATTTTTAGGAGATATGGGGTTTCACCATGTTGGCCAGACTGCTCTTGAACTCCTTACCTCAGGTTATCTGCCCACTTCGGCCTCCCAACGTGCTGGATTACAGACGTGAGCCACCACGCCCAGCGGTTTCATAACTTTAAATCATGACTTTTGGGCCTGGGCGCAGTAGCTCACGCTTATAATCCCAGCACTTTGGGAGACCGAGGCAGGCAGATCACCTGAGGTCGAGAGTTCGAGACCAGCCTGACCACTATAGAGAAACCCGTCTCTACTAAAAATACAAAATTAGCTAGCTATAGTGGCACGTGCCTGTAATCCCAGCTACTCGGGAGGCTAAGGCAGGAGAATCACTTGAACCCGGGAGGCAGAGGTTTCAGTGAGCTGAGATCACGCCATTGCACTCCAGCCTGGGCAACAAGAACAAAATTCCATCTCAAAAAAAAAAAAAATCATGACTTGTGGTTTTCATAATCTAGGTAAACCATTAAAATAAAAATATTAGGTAAATATAATGGGATAAATACTTGTAGACAAACTTGTCTTAATTTATAATATAAAGTTAAATTAATAGATATTTCATTATTTGGGTATTTTCCATTAAAAGATATAATACAGGAAAACATTCTTGATTTTAGAAAGTGTGAACTTTCTTAAAAAAGGTGAACAAGTTTGTCTAATTCAAAGATTATTTTAAGGTTGTGAATAAAACAAGGTAAAAGAAACCAGGAAATAAAAAGAGAGATAAAGATAGAAAAAAAAAAAAAAAAAAAGGTTTTTTGTGGTAAGAAAGCTTAAACAGAAGTAATTTTATACAAGAAAGAATCTTGTGTGATGGCTGGGAGCAGTGGCTTATGCCTGTAATCCCAGCACTTTGGGTGGCCAAATTGGGTGGATCATCTGAAGTAAAGAGTTCTGGACCGGCCTGACCAAAATGGTGAAACCCCATCTCTACCAAAAAAATGAAAATTAGCCAGGCATGGCAGCATGCGCCTGTAGTCCCAGCTACTCAGGAAGCTGAGACAGATAATTGCTTGAACCCAGGAGGTAGAGATTGCAGGAGCCGAGATTTCGCCACTGTAACAGAGCAAGACTCTGTCTCAAAAAAAAAAAAAAAAAATTAAAAAATTAAAGCGCTTATCAAAAAAAAAAAATCTTGAATGGTAAATTTAGTCCTAAAATAAAATGACTAATTGCTTAGGAAGGAGTAATGTTCAGCTCCCTGCAACCTCTGCTTCCCGGGTTCAAGCAATTCTCCTGCCTCAGCCTCCTGAGTAGCTGGGATTATAGGCGCACGCCACCACACCCAGCTAATTTTTGTATTATTAGTAGAGACGGGAATTCACGATGTTGCTCAGGCTGGTCTCGAACTCCTGACCTCAAGTGATCCACCTGCCTTGGACTCCCAAAGTGCTGGGATTATAGGCGTGAGCCACCAACGCCAGTCCAAAAATTTTTTTAATTGAGGTTATTATATCCGTGTATCTTCTTGTATGCACTTTTAAAGTCCTTGTGAACTTGAGTCACAGGGCTTTGACTCCTGTGTCAAAAAGGACATCAAGTCCTTCTAAATCTTAAACACTGACAGCAATTAAAGCCTCATCAGGCTCTGTAGAAGATGCCAGTCAAAATAAACTGCATTTCTGAGACACAGGACCAAAAATTAAAGCCGTTCAACTCCTTAAGGCCCAGGGACTATCATGGAAGAGGTGGGCACGTGAGATTCTAAGGGCTGATTTTGAAAGATAAAATAAGTTCAGTTTCTCTATACATTAATCACTGATGTCAAAGGCACTTGAATGTGCTGATGAAAGACCAGTATATGGGCTCCTGTGTCAGATTAAAAGCAATTCTCCTGCCTCTTGAAGCATTAACTGACTCCTTAAGAAAGGCTATAAAGGTTTTTTTTTTTTTTTTTTTTTTTTTTTTTTTTTTTTTTTTTTTTTTTTGAGATGGAGTCTCGCTGTGTGGCCCGGGCTGGAGTGCAGTGGCCGGATCTCAGCTCACTGCAAGCTCCACCTCCCGGGTTTACGCCATTCTCCTGCCTCAGCCTCCCGAGTAGCTGGGACTACAGGCGCCCGCCACCTCGCCCGGCTAGTTTTTTGTATTTTTAGTAGAGACGGGGTTTCACCATGTTAGCCAGGATGGTCTCGATCTCCTGACCTTGTGATCCGCCCGTCTCGGCCTCCCAAAGTGCTGGGATTACAGGCTTGAGCCACCGCGCCCGGCCTATAAAGGTTATAAAAGGCTTATGGAAGCTCTATCTTATGGTCAACATTAAAATTTTATAGATCACTTATAAAATTTTGAAAAACAAATTTAATTGGCTTCATGCTGTTTTTATTAAGGCTCCTTGCTTGGAAAATTAAGTTGCCTCTCTCAAAGAATGAAGGTTTTTTTAAAAAAAAATCATTGAGTTATCACTTTGGTTAAATGAATAACTTATTTGACAATGACCTGTGATCCTGTTTTGTGATATCAAGTGTTTTAAACCTTTCATATTTGACAAGCTTTTTTTTTTTTTTTTTTTTTTTTTTTTTTGAGACGGAGTCTCGCTCTGTCACCCAGGCTGGAGTGCAGTGGCCAGATCTCAGCTCACTGCAAGCTCCGCCTCCTGGGTTCACGCCATTCTCCTGCCTCAGCCTCCCGAGTAGCTGGGACTACAGGCGCCAGCCACCTCGCCCGGCTAGTTTTTTGTATTTCTTAATAGAGACGGGGTTTCACCGTGTTAGCCAGGATGGTCTCGATCTCCTGACCTCGTGATCCGCCCGTCTCGGCCTCCCATAGTGCTGGGATTACAGGCTTGAGCCACCGCGCCCGGCCTGACAAGCTTTCTAAAACCAAATTGTAAGTTAGGTATTTTTCTGATGCAATTAATCCTTTGGGAGATTAGGTTCCCTAAAGTCCAAAAATGACATAATTTGGTTTATTTAGCATAAAAATGATACAGGTAGCATTGTCAAATATGAAATGGTGTCTCTTTTCTTTAGGCTGTATTTCTATAATTATGTTATTCATATGTGTTCCAAAATTATGGGAAACTCCTATAATTCTGATATAACTTAGTGTACATTATCAGTAATAATTATAATTGTTATATTAAATTATTGTATGCCACAGAGGTAAATTTCCTTGTCAATTTTGTCTTTGACTATGGCTGCCCTGAAACCTTTTGTCATCTACAAACAATTGTTGTCTTATTTTGGTCCTCTTTAGAAGATGGTTCTATAGTCAGCTATGGAACTCTAACAGTTGCTCTTGACTGCAGGTTTCTGATAACTTTGGAAAGTGTGACATCAGAATAGAAGAAAAACTTTCAGGACTCATGGAGAGCTAAAATGTTCATGAGTATTAGGCAGAACAGCAATTAACTGCATGGACTGAACTAATCTTTTTAACTTTTTGCTTAAAATGTTTGCTGAAGGCCAGGCACAGTGGCTCAAGCCTGTAATCCCAGCACTTTGGGAGGCCGAGACGGGCAGATCACGAGGTCAGGAGATCGAGACCATCCTGGCTAACACAGTGAAACCCCGTCTCTACTAAAAAATACAAAAAACTAGCCAGGCAAGGTGGCAGGCGCCTGTAGTCCCAGCTACTCGGGAGGCTGAGGCAGGAGAATGGCCTCGGCCTTGCAAAGTTCTAGGATTACAGGTGTGAGCCATTGTGCCTGGCCAAACCTCTTTGTTTTTATAACTTGCTATCTTGTGTCATACACAAACCCGGGAGGCAGAGCTTGCAGTGAGCTGAGATCCAGCCACTGCACTCCAGCCTGGGCGACAGAGTGACTCCGTCTCAAAAAAATAAAAAAATGTTTGCTGAACGTTTGTTTTGTGTTTGAGAGTCTTTTCTTTTGAGCTATTGACAGCTTTTAACAATTTAATATACTCCTATGAAAAACTTTGGAGCATATTTGTTTCTCTCTACCTGATTTCTCCAGAAATTAGAAACTATTTGTGAGTATTCTTAACTCATGGCAAGACAGTTATTTGCAAAAGTGCAATAAGAATCTGTTTTCGGCCGCATGTGGAGGCACATGCCTATAATCCCAGCACTTTGGAAGGCCGAGGCGGATGGATCACCTGAGGTCAGGAGCTGGAGACCGGCCTGACCAACATGGAGAAACCCCATCTCAACTAAAAATAGAAAAATTAGCTGGGCATGGTGGCGCGTGCCTGTAATCCCAGCTACTTGGGAGGCTGAGGCAGGAGAATCGCTTGAACCCAGGAGGCAAAGGTTGAAGTCAGCTGAGATCATGCCATTGCACTCCAGCCTGGGAGACAGAGTGAGACTCCGTCTAAAAAACCAAAAAAAGAATCCGTTTTCATTTGTAACAGGACACAATTGGAGAAACTGGTTATTTTACCAAGGCTCTGACTGGAACAGTGTGCTTTCCTTTGAGAAATCAAACCTGATTTATGGAGCCAATAAAAGCCTTGGGAAAACTGGCCTTATATTTTGTGTACACAGTCCCTGTCACATCAGGGTTTCTGATGTGTGGTAAGTAAATAACGTCACATTCTGACAGGCCCAGAGATCCCAGGTTTACCTTGGAACCTCAAGAGGCGAGGAAATTCACCCAAGTCATAGATATTTCATGGCATGAATCCATGGCTGGGCTCAGCTTTAAAAAAGTCTTATCTGAGATTCCTCCTATGTAACGAAGTTCCATCAAAGCCAATTTAAAAGCCTATGTAGGGTGGACACAGTGGGTCACACCTGTAATCCCAGCACTTTGGGAGGCTGAGGTGGATGGATCACCTGAGGTCAGGAGTTCAAGACCAGCCTGGCCAACTTAGTGAAACCCCATCTCTACTAAAAATACAAAAAAATTAGCCAGGCGTGGTGGTGGCCGCCTATAATCCCAGCTACTCAGGAGGCTGAGGGCGGAGAATCACTTGAACCTGGGAGGCAGAAGTTGCAATGAGCTGAGATCCTGCCATTATACTCTAGCTTGGCAACAAGAGCAAAACTCCATCTCAAAAAATAAAATTAAATAAATAAAAGCCTATGTAAAAAATAATTATTCTTGCTGCACTTTATACAAATGATTATGACAAGTATAATAAAGCAAACCAGTCCTACCATGATTTGTGTTTAGTAAAAATGGGAACCTAGAGAGAGAAAAATTATGTTTCGGAACTATAGTATACTTGTTGTTAGATTCTAGTCTTGCCTAATGTTTTTTTCAATTTTTATTTTCATTTTTCTTTTTTTTTGAGACAGAGTTTTGCTCTTGTTGCCCATGCTGGGGTACAATGGTGTGATCTCAGCTCACTGAAACCTCTGCCTCCTGGGTTCAAGAGATTCTCCTACCTCAGCCTCCTAAATAGCTGGGATTATAGGTATGTGCCACCACACCTGGCTAATCCTGTATTTTTAGTAGAGATGGGGTTTCTGCATTTTGGTCAGTCTGGTCTCAAACTCCCGACCTCAGGTGATCCTCCTACCTTAACCTCCCAAAGTGCTGGGATTACAGGTGTGAGCCACTGTGCCCAGCCCAATTTTCATTATTTTTTGCAATCTGGACCAAATTCTAATTTTTTTCTTGGCTACAAGTCTTCAAAATGATGTTTTAATTTTTTTCTCCTTCTTTCTTTCCTCCATTTTTCCTAATTTGGAGTCACTGAAAACTAAGCTGTGCTTTCTTTTTTTTTTTTTTTTTTTTGAGACGGAGTCTTGCTCTGTCGCCCAGGCTGGAGTGCAGTGGCCGGATCTCAGCTCACTGCAAGCTCCGCCTCCCGGGTTCCCGCCATTCTCCTGCCTCAGCCTCCCGAGTAGCTGGGACTACAGGCGCCTGCCACCTCGCCCGGCTTGTTTTTTGTAGTTTTAGTAGAGAGGGGGTTTCACTGTGTTCACCAGGATGGTCTCGATCTCCTGACCTCGTGATCCGCCCGTCTCGGCCTCCCAAAGTGCTGGGATTACAGGCTTGAGCCACCGCGCCCGGCCAAGCTGTGCTTTCTTAAAGCCCTATGAACTGAAGCTACTCAACTTAAATTTCAGACTCTTCATGACATGCTGGTTTGTCCTGAACATCTCTCCTTCTTAAACAACTAGTCATTTCCTCAAATGAAATTTCTCTTTCTCATATGAAATTACTTCTCCTTGCCGGGCGCGGTGGCTCACGCCTGTAATCCCAGCACTTTGGGAGGCCGAGGCGGGCGGATCACAAGGTCAGGAGATCGAGACCACAGTGAAACCCCGTCTCTACTAAAAATACAAAAAATTAGCCGGGCGCGGTGGTGGGCGCCTGTAGTCCCAGCTACTCAGGAGGCTGAGGCAGGAGAATGGCGTGAACCAGGGAGGCGGAGCTTGCAGTGAGCCGAGATCGCGCCACTGCACTCCAGCCTGGGCGACAGCGCGAGACTCCGTCTCAAAAAAAAAAAAAAAAAAAAAAAGAAATTACTTCTCCTTAAGCTTCCTGACAACAAAAAAACTATTTATTTATTTTTATTTTATTTATTTTTTAATTTTTGAGATGGAGTCCTGCTCTATTGCCCAGGCTGGAGTGCAATGGTGCCATCTTGGCTCACTGCAACCTTCTCTTCCTGGGTTCAAGCGATTCTCCTGCCTCAGTCTCCCAAGTAGCTGGGATTACAGGTGTGCACCACCATGCCTGGCTAATTTTTGTATTTTTAGTAGAGACGGGGTTTCACCTTGTTGGTCAGGCTGGTCTTGAACTCCCAACTTCAGGTGATCCACACACCTCAGCCTCCTAAAGTGCTAGGATTACAGGCATGAGCCACTGCACCTGGCCTTATTTATTTATTTATTTATTTAGAGACAGTGTCTCGCTCAGCCACCCAGGCTGGAGTGCAGTGGCATGATTTTGGCTTACTGCAAACACCATCTCTTGGATTCAAGCGATTCTCCCATCTCAGCCTCCCGAGTAGCTGTGATTACAGGCACCCACCATCATGCCCAGCTAATTTTTGTATTTTAGTAGAGACAGGGTTTCACCATGTTGGCCAGGCTGGTCTTGAACTCCTGACCTCAGGTGAACCACCCGCCTTGGCCTCGCAAAGTTCTAGGATTACAGGCGTGAGCCATTGTGCCTGGGCAAACCTCTTTGTTTTTGTAACTTTCTATCTTATGTCATACATAAATAATCTTTGAATTAGACAAAAATGATTCACCTTATTAAAGGTGAATTCACTTTTTTTAAGCAAGAATGTTTTCCTACAATATATATTTTATTTGAAAATACCCAAATAATGAAATATCTATTATTTAATATAACTTTAGATTCTGAATTATGACAAGTTTGTCTGCAAGTATTTATCACATTTCTTTTACCTATTTTATTTTAATCATTTACCTAGACTATTTATGAAAATTGTGATAGTCATCATTTAAAGTTATGAAACTGCCATTCCAAAATTACAACTGAGCCAGCGAAAAAGATCTGCCCTAGGCCAGGCGTGGTGGCTCACGCCTGTAATCCCAGCACTTTGGGAGGCCGAGGCGGGCGGATCTCGAGGTCAGGAGATCAAGACCATCCTAGCTAACACAGTGAAACCCCGTCTCTACTAAAAACACAAAAATTAGCCGGGCATGGTGGCGTGTGCCTGTAGTCCCAACTGCTGGGAGGCTGCGGCAGGAGAATGGTGTGAACTCAGGAGGCGGAGCTTGCAGTGAGTTGAGATTCGGCCACTGCACTCCAGCCTGGTCCACAGAGCGGAGACTCCATCTCAAAAAAAAAAAAAGAAAGAAAAAGAAAAAGATCTGCCCTGAGTCCATCTTGCTTCTCACCTCCAAGCTGTCCTTGTTCATTCCTGGGCATAGGCTCAACTAACTTTCGGAGGAACATAGTTTATAGGTTAGCTTCGAAACAAAAATGGTAAAAGTCCTTTCCCAAAGCAAATTTCCTTACTAAATTCAATAAAGCTGTTTTCAGTAAACAAGTATCAATGGTTTATTTACTAAAGATTATATAAGTGGCCGGGCGCGGTGGCTCAAGCCTGTAATCCCAGCACTTTGGGAGGCCGAGACGGGCGGATCACCAGGTCAGGAGATCGAGACCATCCTAGCTAACAGGGCGAAACCCCATCTCTACTAAAAATACAAAAAACTAGCCGGGCGAGGTGGCGGGCACCTGTAGTCCCAGCTACTTGGGAGGCTGAGACAATAGAATGGGGTAAACCCGGGAGGCGGAGCTTGCAGTGAGTTGAGATCGGGCCACTGCACTCCAGCCTGGGCGACAGAGCCAGACTCCGTCTCAAAAAAAAAAAAAAAAAAGAAAGAAAGAAAGATTATATAAGCAAAGATCATTCTGTCTTGGGCTGGGTGTATAGTTTTGTAACCCCTATGCCAAATATTGATGCCTTACAGTATTTGGCAGGGACAAGTATGAAATAATTTTAAATGTTTTCTTTGAGTTTTGGTTCGCTCTCCTCAAGGAGTCTCTTGGCTTTTTTCATTTTGAGCTTTACAACTCAATCCAGAGCATCAATCAGTACCACTACCTACAACTCTTAACTCCAGCTATTGTGTTGTGTTGTGTTGCGTTGCGTTGTGTTGTTGTATTGTATTGTATTGTGTTGTATTGTGTTGTGTTGTATTGTATTTTACTTTATTTTATTTTATTTTATTTTATTTTATTTTATTTTATTTTTGAGATGGAGTCTTGCTCTGTCACCCAGGCTGGAGTACAGTGGCATGATCTCGGCTCACTGCAACCTCCGCCTCCCAGGTTCAAGCGATTCTCCTACCTCGGCTTCCCAAAGTGCTGGGATTACAGGTGCACTCAGCCCAGCTTATTTATTATTTTACTTAAGTCATGTGAACTTGGAAAAGCTTTTGACTACTTGTTTTTCTTTAGTATCTGATTTAAGTGCCTCTTTTTAGTCAATTAATTAGAGCTCTTTTATGTATTTTTAGTAGTGAACCACTATATACACAACACATAAATTCATACACATATTAGGCATCCCAATAGATGTACATCTTATAGTTTCTTAGACTTTCAGATTATTGATAAATTGTTTCATAACCCTAGGCAACTGTCAACTAAATAGCCTCAAAATTTGCAGATTAAAGGAAACAAGTTGGGTAAAAATCAAATAACAAAATTTATATCATAAGCTACAAAGATAAAAAGTCTGGTGTGCTAGGGAAAATTAGAGATGGATGCTGGCCAGGTGCAGTGGCTCATGCCTTTCATCCCAGCACTTTGGGAGGCCAAGGCAGGCAGATCACCTGAGGTTGGGAGTCTGAGACCAGCCTGACCAACATGGAGAAACCCTGTCTCTACTAAAAATACAAAATTAGGCGTGGTCTCGCATGCCTATAATCCCAGCTGCTCAGGAGACTAAGGCAGGAGAATCACTTGAACCTGGGAGGCGGAGGTTGTGGTGAGCTGAGATCGTGCCATGGCACTCCAGCCTGGGCAACAGGAGCAAAACTCCGTCTCAATAAATAAATAAATAAATAAATAAATAAAAGATGGATGCCAAATCAAGCATAAAATTATAAAAATTTTCAGGCGCAGTGGTTCACACCTGTAGTCCCAGCACTTTGGGAGGCTAAGGCGGGCAGATCACTTGAGGTCAGGAATTTCAGACCAGCCTGGCCAACATAGTGAAACCCCATCTCTACTAAAAATACAAAAATTAGCTAGGCATGGTGGTGCACGCCTGTAATCCTAAGTACTCACTCAGTGTCAGGCCTCTGAGCCCAAGCCTGTGTGTATACATCCAGATGGCCTGAGGGAACTGAAGAACCACAAAAGAAGTGAAGACGTCCAGTTCCTGCCTTAACTGATGACATTACCTTGTGAAATTCCTTCTCCTGGACAATGAGTCTCAGAAGCTCCCCCACCGAGCACCTTGTGACTCCCGCCCCTGCCCGCCAGAGAACAACCCCCTTTGGCTGTAATTTTCCACTACCTACCCAAATCCTGTAAAACTGCCCCACCCCTAACTCTCTCTGCTGACTTCTTTTTGGGACTCAGTCCACCGGCACCCAGGTGATTAAAAAGCTTTATTGCTCACACAAAGTCTGTTTGGTGGCTTTGTGTGAGAAAAAAAAAAATTATAAAAATCTATCATAGGATTGTATAAGAAGACCAATTTTATTTAGATATGGACTACCTTTTTTTTTTTGATGGAGTTTCACTCTTGTTGCCCAGGCTGGAGTGCAATGGCAAAATCTCAGCTCACTGCAACCTCCACTTCCCAAGTACAAGTGATTCTCCTGTCTCAGTCCAAGTAGCTCAGATTACAGGCATGCAGCACCATGCCCGGCTGATTTTTTTGTATTAAGTAGAGATGGGGTTTACACCATTTTAGTCAGGCTGGTCACGAACTCCTGACGTCAGGTGATCCACCCGCCTTGGCCTCCCAAAGTACTGGGATTACAGGTGTGAGCCACCACGCCAGCCAGACTGCCTATCTTTTAACTGGCTCTCTGAGCTCTGGGCAGAGCCCACACTGAATCCTGTGTTTCCAAACTGGGAGAATTTTTCTGAGGTTAGACTATCTGATGTTTTTACAGTGCACTTAAAAAAAATTTTTTTAAACAAAAATATTTCTAAGTGTCTAAACTATATCCTTCTTTAAAAACCCAGAGTACCCTGTGTTGCAATAATTATTATAGTCAATATATCAGGTAACACAATAGAAAAGCAAGCAGTTTAAAGGCTGAGATGAACTTGTCTGTTTACACTTTTGAGGCTCTATAAGGAAAAACAAGTTTCTATCTACCCCAAAGGGAGTCTGGCAACTTCTCTGTTTTCTTTTTTCTTTTTTTTTTTTTTGAGACAGTGTCTTGCTCTGCCGCCCAGGCTGGAGTGCAGTGGCCCGATCTCAGCTCACTACGAGCTCCGCCTCCCAGATTCACGCCATTCTCCTGCCTCAGCCTCCCGAGTAGCTGGGACTACAGGCGCCCACCACCACGCCTGGCTAATTTTTTGTATTTCTAGTAGAGATGGGGTTTCACTGTGTTAGCCAGGATGGTCTCGATCTCCTGACCTTGTGATCCGCCCTCCTCAGCCTCCCAAAGGGCTGGGATTACAGGCGTGAGCCACCGCGCCAGGCCTTCTCCGTTTTCTTAAAGGAACCCCAGGCTATTATAAACTATTTTAGCTCCCTCATGCAGCAGAGGGTACAAGAGAAAGGAGAGATTGGAGAAAAAAACAGAATTCAGTCAACTTAGAAGAAAACTTTTCTCAAAAATAAGGGACAAGGTCCTAGGAGAGAGAAAAAAATGACTGCCTTTAAATACAAACACACAGCCGGGCGCGGTGGCTCAAGCCTGTAATCCCAGCACTTTGGGAGGCCGAGACGGGAGGATCACGAGGTCAGGAGATCGAGACCATCCTGGCTAACACGATGAAACCCCGTCTCTACTAAAAAATACAAAAAAATAGCCGGGCGAGGTGGCGGGCGCCTGTAGTCCCAGCTGAGAGGAGCCGGGCACATTCCTCAGCCCCGGGCTCAAAACAAACAAGCCCAGTACAAACACATCCCATCCTCCCATCCCACCACATATCGCCATATATCTCTCAAACTTCCTGAGCCCAGTACAAACACATCCCATCCTCCCATCCCACCACATATCTCTCAAACTTCCTGAGCCCAGTACAAACACCACCTGGAAGGTCTCCGATAAGGAGACAGCCGTTCAAGGTTTTACTGAAAGCGCGGGAACCGAAAGAATTCCTTTGTTCCCCTGTAACTTTCGGGCTATAAAAAAGCAAGCACTCGCATTGTTCGGGGCCCTCTTGTATGCTGTGTAATGGAGGGACCAGGTTCGAACTTGTCATAAAGATCCTTGCCGCTTGGCTTTGACTCTGGACTCTGGTGGTCTTCTTTGGGGAACAGAGGGTCTGGGCATAACACAGCTACTCGGGAGGCTGAGGCAGGAGAATGGCGTAAACTCGGGAGGTGGAGCTTGCAGTGAGTTGATATTCGGCCACTGCACTCCAGCCTGGGCGACAGAGCAAGACTCCGTCTCAAAAAAAAAAATACAAACACACACATATGCACACGTACACACACCCATCTTGGATGCTAGTTTTTAATTAAGCTGACTTTAACCATGGAGCTCCTTTTTAAAAATGTTTTTAAATTTCATTACCATATTTCAGCTGGGACAAATTGTTGCCATTTCCGAAGTACAGCCACTGCTCTTTCAGTTTGGCCTGGCTAGCAAAAAGGTGGCCTTATTATGTAAATAAAGCCCCTAAAGGGGCTAACGTAGTCAAAATCAAAAATCTGTCCTCTTTTTTTTCCTTTTGCAGGCCGTTTTTCTGCCTCACCACACCACCTTTCTTTTTTTTTAATTCAACCATTTGAGAGGCTTTGTTCCACATAATTTGGAACTTTCCTCTGGATTTGATCAAGTCAGATCGAGTTGGTCAAAACCAATAGGAAAAAGACCGAAACAACAACAAAAACAAGCAAACAACAACAACAACAAAACATTTAAGCAAAACAAATGATCGCACAACTTATATGATTACCGAGTGCTCTAATGTTAAGGAGAAACTAAGAACAGCTGGTTGTTAACTTTAGCCAAGAAAAAAACCAATTCAGACACCCAGGAATGAGTCTCAGGCTATTCTATTCTGTACCATCCTAGAAGCAGGAAAAAAACTTGATCTTTCTTGTTGGAAGCAAGCTCAACCCCCATGAAGGACTTACCTGCATTCCATCATTATGGAAATAGGAAAACTTGCCTGCCTTATGTTGGAAGCAAGTAAAACTCCAAAAAAAAAAAAAAAAAAGTGGGGGAATTGTACAGCAAAACAAACTTTGATCTTGACCAAACTTGAGGAAATCAGGGATTCTCTGGAGGGCATGCTCCCAGACCTCAGCAAATTGTCCTTTTGGGGGCCAAGCACAGTGGCTCACGCCTGTAATCCCAGCACTTTGTGAGGCTGAGGTGGACAGATCACTTGAGGTCAAGAGTTCCAGACCAGCCTGACCAACATGGTGAAACCCCATCTCTACTAAAAATACAAAAATTAGCTGGGCATAGTGGCATGCACCTATATAGTCCCAGCTACTCAGGAGGCTGAGGCAGGAAAATCGTTTGAACCTGGGAGGCAGACATTGCAGTGAGCCCAAACTGCGCCACTGTATTCCAGCATGGGCGACAGAGCAAAACTCCATCCATTTTACTCGCTTGCACGTGAAGAGACCACCAAACAGGCTTTGTGTGAGCAACAAGGCTGTTTATTTCACCTGGGTCCAGGTGGGCTGAGTCCGAAAAGAGAGTCAGCAAAGGGAGGTAAGAGTGGGGCCATTTTATAGGATTTGGGTAGGTAAAGGAAAATTACTCAAAGGGGGTTGTTCTCTGGCTGGCAGGGGTGGAGGTCACAAGGTGCTCAGTGGGGGAGGTTTTGAGTCAGGATGAGCCAGGAGAAGGAATTTCACAAGGTAATGTCATCAGTTAAGGCAGGAATAGGCCATTTTCACTTCTTTTGTGATTCTTCAGTTACTTCAGGCCATCTGGACGTATTTGTGCAGGTCACAGGGGATATGATGGCTTAGCTTGGGCTCAGAGGCCTGACAGTCCTATTTTCTTGAGCCATAAAGTTAGCTCGTGCTGGTACCAAGCACTGGTAGGAGATTTGTCAAAGGTCGGGAGCACCTCCACTGAGAATCCCTCTGTGGTTACCAAAATGTGAACACCGCAAATTTGAGACAGGTCTTAGTTAATTTAGAAAGTTTATTTTGCCAAGGTTGAGATCACATGCCAGTGACACAGCCTCAGGTGGTACTGACAGCAAGTGCCCAAGGTTGTCAGAGCACAGTTTTGTTTTATACATTCTAGAGACATGAGACATCGATCAACATATGCAAGATGGACATTTGTTCAGTCTGGAAAGGTGGGACAACTCGAATCAAACTTGGGAAGACTGGAAGTGGGAGGGGGCTTCCAGGTCACAGGTAGGTGAGACACAAGTGCCTTTGTGAAAAGAAAATAAATCCCCCCCCAAATCACTAAAGCTAAAGGGAAAAGACAAGCTGGAAACTGCTGAGGGGCTATCTACGTCCCATCCTATTCAAATTCATCCCTCTGCTCACTGAGATAGATGCATATTGGATTGCCTCCTTTAGAGAGGCTAATCAGAAACTCAAAGGAATGCAACCATTTGTCACTTACCTACTTGTGACCTGGAAGCCCCCTCCCCACTTCGAGTTGTTCCCACCATTCTGGATGGAACATATGTACTTCTTACATGTATTGATTGATGTCTCATGTCTCCCTGAAATGTATAAAACCAAGCCACATCCCAACCACCTTGGGCACATGTCATCAGGACTTCCTGAGCCTGTGTCACGGGGCTGTGTCCTCAACCTTGGCAAAATAAACTTTCTCAATTAACTGAGACCTGTCTCAAATTTTGGAGGTCCACACACATTTCCTCCCCCGACTTTTTTTTTTTTTGAGATGGAGTCTCCTTCTATTACCCAGGCTGGAGTGCAGTGGTGCAATCTCAGCTCACTGCAACCTCTGCCTCCTGCGTTCAAGTGATTCTCCTGCCTCAGCTTCCCGAGTAGCTGGGACTACAGGCATGTGCCACCGTGCCTGGCTAGATTTTTGGATTTTTAGTAGAGATGGGGTTTCACCATATTGGCCAGGCTGGTCTTGAACTCCTGACTTCATGATCCACCTGCCTTGGCCTCCCAAAGTGCTGGCCCTCGCTTTTAAAAAATCTTTGAGAGAAAGCATTTTACAACAAAATGAGTCTCTGGTCTCACGTTTCATCTAATCTCTCATGGCTGGAGGGTTTATTCTTACACAGGCAGGTCCTGAGATATTAGGATAGCTCATTTTTAGCAGGTTGTGAAGTCTCATGTCCTGTGAAGGAAAATGGGGGAGGAAGGGAGAAAAACAACAACAAACATAAGAACAATCCTGGAGGCTGGGCGCGGTGGCTCACACCTGTAATTCCAGCACTTTAGGAAGCCGAGGCAGGCGGATCACGAGGTCAGGAGATGGAGACCATCCTGGCTAAAACCGTGAAAACCTGTCTCTACTAAAAAATACAAAAAATTAGCCGGGCGTGGTGGCGGGCGCCTGTGGTCCCAGCTACACGGGAGGCTGAGGCAGGAGAATGGTGTGAACCTGGAAGGCGGAGCTTGCAGTGAGTGGAGATCGCGCCACTGCATTCCAGCCTGGGCGACAGAGCCAGACTCCGTCTCAAAAAAAAAAAAATTCTGGAAAATCGATATAGGCCACTTTACTCTGAAGTCTGTACATCAGTAAGCAGGTTATGAAAGTGGCTTATGTACATAAATAGGTTGCTGGTATTTTTTTCTGAAATTTAAGTTGTCTAGCTTACTCCAGATTAGGAAAAATGGGGGAAAAAAGAAGAAAAAAAATTTAAAACATTATTTTGAAGACTTGTAGCCTAGAAAAATCAGAACTTGGTCCAAACTGTAGAAAATAATGAAAGTGGAAAAACATTAGGCAAGACTAAAATGTAACAACAGGTTTACTATAGTTTTTGAAACATAATTTTTTTCTCTCCAGTTTCCTATTTTTACTTAAGATGAATCATGCTAGGACTGGTTTGCTTTATTATGCTTGGCCAAATTATTGGTATACAGTGGAGCAAGAATATTTTCTTTTTTTTTTTTTTTTTTTGAGACGGAGTCTCGCGCTGTGTCACCCAGGCTGGAGTGCAGTGGCGCGATCTCGGCTCACTGCAAGCTCCGCCTCCCAGGTTCAGGCCATTCTCCTGCCTCAGCCTCCAAGTAGCTGGGACTACAGGCGCCCGCCACCACGCCCGGCTAGTTTTTTGTATTTTTAGTAGAGACGGGGTTTCACCATGTTAGCCAGGATGGTCTCGATCTCCTGACCTTGTGATCCGCCCTCCTCAGCCTCCCAAAGGGCTGGGATTACAGGCTTGAGCCACCGCGCCCGGCCGATATTTTCTTACATAGACTTTGAAATTGGCTTTGATGGAACTTGTTCCTTAGAAGGAATCTCAGATAAGATTCTTTTTTTTTTTTTTTGAGATGGAGTTTCGCTCTTGTTGCCCAGGCTAGAGTGTAGTGGTGCAATCTCGGCTCACCGAAACCTCTGTCTCCCAGGTTCAGCAGTTCTCTTGCCTCAGCCTGCCAAGTAGCTGAGATTACAGGTGTGCGCCAGCACGTCTGGCTAATTTTGTATTTTTAGTAGAGACAGGGTTTCTCCATATTGGTCAGGCTGGTCTCGAACTGCCAACCTCAGATGATCCGCCCGCCTTGGCCTCCCAAAGTGCTGGGATTATAGGCTGGAGCCATTGTGCCTGGCCATTCAGATAAGATTTTTTTTTTTTGAAGGTAAGCCCAGTCATGAGTTTGTGCCGTCAAATACCCATGAGTTGGATGATCCTCTCCTCTTGAGGTTCTAAGATAAACTTGGGACTCCTGGGCCTGCCAGAAAGTGACAGTCTTTACTTGCCATGGGTCAGGAACCCTGTACAGGGACTGTGTAGACAAAGATATGAGGCAAGTTTTGAGTCTCCTGACCTCAGATCACGAGGTCAGGAGATCGAGACCATCCTGGCTAACCTGGTGAAACCCTGTTTCTACTAAAAATACAAAACAAAGAAACTCTATCTCAGACACAAAAAAGAACACCTGCTAGAGTTCTATAGGTGATTATAAAACCACCTTCTAAGGAGGATCAAAACAAGACAATTGTCCGTGGATGACAAAAGGTTTTAGGGAAGCTGTAGTCAAAGACACAGTTGACAAGGAAATTTGTTACCCCTGTGGCACAGAATAATTTAACATAACAATTATAATTATTACTGATAATGTACACTACATCATATCAGAACTATAGGAGTTTCCCATGATTTTGGAACACATACCAATAACATATTTGTACAAATACAGCCTAAGGAAAACCAAACATCATTTCATATTTGACAATGTTTCCTGTATAATTTTATACCAAATAAGCAAAATTATGTCATTTTTGGATTTTTAGAGACCCAATATCTTTTTTTTTTTTTTTTTTTTTTGAGACGGAGTCTCGCTCTGTCGCCCAGACTGGAGTGCAGTGGCGCGATCTCGGCTCACTGCAAGCTCCGCTTCCCAGGTTCACGCCATTCTCCTGCCTCAGCCTCCCGAGTAGCTGGGACTACAGGCGCCGCCACCACGCCCGGCTCATTTTTTGTATTTTTTAGTAGAGACGAGGTTTCACTGTGTTAGCCAGGATGGTCTTGATCTCCTGACCTCGTGATCCGCCCGTCTCGGCCTCCCAAAGTGCTGGGATTACAGGCTTGAGCCACCGCGCCCGGCGGGACCCTAATATCTTAAAGGATTAATTAGATCAGAAAAAGACATAATTTATCATTTGATTTTGGAAAGTTTCTCAAATATAAAAGGTTTAAAACACTTGATATGAAAGTTCATTGTAAAATAAGTCATTCATTTAACCGAAGTGATAACTCAAGGATTTTTTTTAAAAAGGGCAAATCCTTCATTCCTTGAGAGGAGACTGAATTTTCTAAGCAAGAAGCCCTAATAAAAACAGCCTGAAGGAATTAAATTTGTTTTTCCAAATTATTTTTATTTATTTATTTATTTATTTATTTGAGACAGAGTCTCCCTCTTGATGCCCAGACTGGAGTGTAGTGGTGTGATCTCGGCTCACTGCCAACCTCCGCCTCCCGGGTTCAAGCAATTCTTCTGCCTCAGCCTCCTGAGTAGCTGGGATTACAGGCTCTCACCACCACACCCAGCTAATTTTTGTATTTTTAGTAGAGACAGGGTTTCAGTATGTTGGCCAGGCTGATCTCGAACTCCTGACCTCAGGTGATTCTCCCACCTCAGCCTCCCAAAGTCCTGGGATTACAGGCGTGAGCCACCTCGCCCAGACCCATTTTTCCAAATTTTATAAACAATCTAAAAAAAATTTTTTTTTTTTTTTTTGAGACGGAGTCTCACTGTGTCGCCCAGGCTGGAGTGCAGTGGCGTGATCTCGGCTCACTGCAAGCTCTGCCTCCCAGGTTCACGCCATTCTCCTGCCTCAGCCTCCCGAGTAGCTGGGAGTACAGGCGCCCGCCACCTCGCCCAGCTAGTTTTTTGTATTTTTTAGTAGAGACGGGGTTTCACCGTGTTAGCCAGGATGGTCTCGATCTCCTGACCTCGTGATCCGCCCGTCTTGGCCTCCCAAAGTGCTGGGATTACAGGCTTGAGCCACCGCGCCCGGCCAACAATCTATAAAATTTTAATCTTGATCATAAGATATAACTTCCATAAGCCTTTATAACCTTTATAATTTTTATTTAGCAGTCAGATAATGCTTCAAGAATACCTTTTTAAGGCCAGGCGTGGTGGCTTACGCCTGTAATCCCAGCACTTTGGGAGGCTGAAGCAGGTGGATCACGAGGTCAGGAGTTCGGGACCAGCCTGGCCAACATAGTGAAACCCCATGTCTACTAAAAATACAAAAAATTAGCTGGGCATGGTGGTGGGCACATATAATCCCAGCTACTTGGGAGGCTGAGGCAGAAGAATTGCTTGAATCCAGGAGGTGGAGGTTTCAGTGAGCTGAGATGGAGCCATTGCACTCCAGCCCAGGCGACAATGTGAGGCTCCGTCTCAAAAAGAAAAAAACAAAAAAAACCCCACCTTTTTAATATGACACAGTGGCCTATATGATGGCCTTTCATCAGTGTACCTTTGACATTAATAATTAATTTATAGAGAAACTAAACTTATTTTATCGTTCAAATTGGCCCTTACAATCTCATGCTCCCACCTCTTCCATGATAGTCCCTGGGCCTTGCAGTATTGAATGGGTTTAATTTTCGGCCCTGTGTCTCAGGAATGCAGTTTATTTTGATTGGCATCTTCTTCCAGACCTAAAGATGGGGCTTTAATTGCTGTCAGTGTTTAAGATTTAGCAGGACTTGGTGTCCTTTTCAGACCCAGGAGTCCAAGTCCTGTAACTCAATGTCACAAGTACTTTTTTTTTTGAGACAGAGTCTCACTCTGTCATCTGGGCAGGAGTACAGCGATCTAGCCTCACTGCAACCTCCGCCTCCCAGGTTCAAGTGATTCTCCTGCTTCAGTGTCCCAAGTAGCTATGATTACAGGTGTGCACCACCATGCCCAGCTAATTTTTTTTTGAGATGGAGTCTTGCTCTGTTGCCCAGGCTGGAGTGCAGTGGCACAATCTCAACTCACTACAACTTCCACCTCCCAGGTCAAGTGATTCTCCTGTCTCAGCCTCCCGAGTAGCTGGGATTACAGGCACCTACCACCACATTTGGCTAATTTTTGCTTGTTTGTTTGTTTTGTTTTCTTTTGTTTTGTTTTTGAGATAGAGTCTTGCTCTGTTGCCCAGGCTGGAGTGCAGTGGTACAATCTCAGCAGTGAGCAGCCTCCGCCTCCCAGGTTCAAATGATTCTCCTGCCTCAATCTCCCAAGTAGTTACGATTACAGGTGCATGCCACCATGCCCTGCTACTTTTTGTATTTTTAGTAGAGACGAGGTTTCGCCGTGTTGGCCAGACAGGTCTTGGAAACCCTGAGCTCAGGTGATCCATCTGCCTCAGCCTCCCAGCTGGGATTACAGGCATAAGCCACCACGCCTGGCCTAATTTTGTATTTTTAGTAGGGTTTCACCATATTAGCCAGGCTGGTCTTGAACTTCTGACCTCAAGTGCTCCACCCACCTCGACCTCCCAAAGTGCTGCAATTACAGGCATGAGCCACTGCACTTGGCCTCAATGTCACAAGTACTTTAAAAGCACATACAGAGAGATACACAGATGTCATAACCTTAATTTTTTAAAAAAATTATGTTTTTTCCTTAGCAAACCAAAAGTTAGTAATAATGTGACGACTTGATTATATAAAAGTTTTTTTTTTTTTTGAGACAGAGTCTCGCCCTGTTGCCCAGGCTGGAGTGCAGTGGTGCAATCTCGGCTCACTGCAAGCTCCGCCTCCTGGGTTCATGCCACTCTACTGCCTCAGCCTCCTGAGTAGCTGGGACTACAGGCGCCGGCCACCGCTCCCAGCTAATTTTCCTAGTCCTGTTCTTAAAGGGCCTCACCTGAAAACCAATAATCCAATTGGGAAATCGGCAGAAAAAAAAAAAATCTTGTAACTACTGAATCTTCTTCTGGTTGTCTGTGTGGCTATATATGTGTTATGTGTGCAATGTCTATTAAAAGAGCTCTACTTAATTGCCATAAGAAAAATAAGCTCTTAAATAAAATATTTTTAAGGGAAAAGTAAAAGCTGTAGGACCTTTCAGTTCATGTGACTTTAAAACTTACTGGTATAGTGAAATTAGAAATGTCTTAAGAGCTGCCAGCAAACATTTTTGTTTGCCTTTATTGGTCAAGCAATTTCATACTTATCTCTGCCAAATACTATAAGGTGTCAAAATTTGGCATCAAGGCTAAAAAACTGTAACTCAGCCCAAACAGAATAAGCTTTGCTTGTGTAATAAATGAAACATTAATATTAGTTTAATAAAGATAGCTGCGTCTTGAACTATTTAGTGAAATGTCCTAACTTCTAATCTTGTGGCCTTAGGCAGTCTAATACACGTGAAGGAAGTTTGTTTTGGGAAAGGACTGGTATCATCTTTGATATTAAAGAAGAGAGAATTTATTTATTTTTTATTTTTTATTTTTATTTTTTGAGACGGAGTCTCACTCTGTCACCCAGGCTGGAGTGCAGTGGCCAGATCTCAGCTCACTGCAAGCTCCGCCTCCCGGGTTCCCGCCATTCTCCTGCCTCAGCCTCCCGAGTAGCTGGGACCACAGGCGCCGCCACCTCGCCCGGCTAGTTTTTTGTATTTTTTGGTAGAGACGGGGTTTCACCGTGTTAGCCAGGATGGTCTCGATCTCCTGACCTCGTGATCCGCCCGTCTCGGCCTCCCAAAGTGCTGGGATTACAGGCGTGAGCCACCGCGCCCGGCCTGAGAATTTATATAAAAAGAATCTTATATGGTAAATTCTTGCTCTAAAGTAAATTAACAGGTTGTTTAAAGAGAGGGATGTTTACAACAAGTCAGAAAGCCAAGGCATGTCAGAAATTGTCAGTGTAAATCGTGAAAAAAATTTATAAAAGGGAATTTATACAAGAAATGTTGTACAATTAAAAAGTGATTAGGCCTGCCAAATGCTTTATAAAACACCCCTGTAACTCTTAGCTGTACAGCTTGCCTGCTTTGCAGCTGGTAAGATGTGGGACACATGGAGTAAATGCTGGGACAACTCAGACCCTCTCTGCACTCTGTCTAGGTCCCAGGCTCTACACCTAGTACATAAATAAAATCCCAAACTTACCAACAAAAGTAAAAATTGCTAAAAGGTAACAGCGTAACATGTATTTAAGACTACTGAAAAAACAGTTTACATATACTTTTGGTAAAAAGATTATAAGGAGGCATGAGAATGTGGGTTTTTACCTAGATTAAAAAGTTGAAGAATTGCTTTGAAGGTTTAAGCAAGTTTTGAAAGGTTAATTGTAAAGGAAATTCTGTGTGTAAACCTATGGGCTAAAGTTGAAAGGGTATCATCCAGCTTTTCTGTAAATTGAGCATTAAAATAAAAGTGCAATGGGTTTCTCTTAAACCACTAATCTGCTCTTTTTTTTTTTTTTTTTTTTGGACGGGGGTAAGTGGCATGATTTCGGCTCACTGCAAGCTCTGCCTCCCGGATTCACACCATTCTTCTGCCTCAGCCTCCCGAGTAGCTGGGACTACAGGCTTCTGCCACCACGCCCGGCTAATTGTTTGTATTTTTAGTAGAGACGGGGTTTCCCCATGTTGGCCAGGATGGTCTCGATCTCCTGACCTCCTGATCCGCCCGCCTTGGCCTCCCAAAGTGCTGGGATTATAGGCGTGAGCCACCGTGCCCGGTTAATCTGCTCTTTAACAAAAATTATAATGGGTTAAAAAGGGTCTATTAAAATTTTACCTTACGGTCAAACATTAAAGTTGGATAAATATATTTACAAGGTTTTATTAAAATTGAGTTTAACATTAATAGTACACTAATATAAAGACAAAATTTGGCTTATTTGTTATAAAATAATACAGGAAGCATTGTCAAATATAAAATGGTGTTGTTAGAGCTATTATTTGTATAAATATATTATTGGTATGTGTTCCAAAGTTATAGGAGACTCCTATAATTCTGATATATCTTAGTGTACATTATCAGTAATAATTATAATTGTTAGGTTGAAATTATTGTGTGCCACAAAGGTGACAGAAATCCTTGTCAACTGTAACTTTATGACTACCCTAAAACTTTTTGTCATCCATGAACAACTGTTGTCTTGTTTTGGTCCTCTTTAGAAGGTGGTTTTATAATCAGCTATAAAGCCCTAACAGGTGCTCTTGAATGCAGGTTTCTGATAACTTTGGAGATTATTACATCAGAATGGAGGAAAAATGTTCAGGACTCTTGAAGAGCTAAAGTGTTCATTAAGGCCAGGTGCGGTGGCTCATTCCTGCAATCCCAGCACTTTAAGAGGCCAAGGCGGGCACATCACCTGAGGTCAGGAGTTCGAGACCAGCCTGTCCAACATGGTGAAACCCTGTATCTACTGAAAATACAAAAAATTAGCCAAGCATGGTGGTGCGCACCTGTAGTCCCAGCTGCTTGGGAGGCTGAGGCATGAGACTCACTCGAACCGGGGAAGTGGAGGTTGCAGTGAACCGAGATTGCACCATTGCACTCCAGCCTGGGTAACAGAGCGAGACTCTTTCTCAAAAAAATAAAATAAAATAAAAGTTAATTAATATCAAACAGGACATAAATTAACTGCATGAACTAAACTAATAGGAGACTGGGGTGATCTTTTTAACGTTTTGCTTAAAATACTGCTAATCCTTTGTTTTGCTTTTCAAAGTCAAACTTTTCTTTTGAGCTATTGACAGCTTTTAACAATTTAGTATACTGCCATGAATGAAATTGGGAGCATACTTGTTTCCCAAATTCAGGTAGAGCCTGATTTTCTCCAGAATTTGGAAACTATCTGTGAGTGTTCTTAAGTTATGGCAATATAGTTATTTGCATAAAAGTAATAAGAATCTGTTTTCTTTTTAATAGGACACAATGGGAGAAACTGGTTATTTTTCCATGGCTTTGACTGGAACGGTGTGCTTTCCTTTGAGGAATCAAACTTGACTTATGAAGCCAATAAAGCCCTTGGGAAATGGGCCTCATAATTTGGGTGCACAGTCTCTGTGTAGGGTTTCTGATCTGCGGTAAATAAAGAATGTCACTTTCTAGCAGGCCGGGAACCCAACTTATCTAGGAACCTCAAGAGGAGAGGAATTCACCCAACTCATAGGTATTTGGTGGTACAAATCCATGGCCGGGCTTGGCTTTAAAAAGGTGTTATCTTAGATTCCTTCTACGGAACAAGACAATTTAAAAGGCCTATTTAACAAATAATTATTCTTGCTGCACTGTATGCAAATAATTAAGCCAAGTATAATAAAGCAAACCAGTCCTACCATAAATTGTCTTTTAATAAAAATGGGAAACTGGAGAGAGAAAATTATGTTTCAAAAACTATAGCACACCTGTTGTTAAATTCTAGTGTTGCCTAATGTTTTTCAATTTTTATTATTTGTACTGTTTAAATTAAATTCTAATTTTTCTGGCTACAAGTTTCCAAAATAAGCTGTGTTTTCTTAAAGCCCTATAAATTGAAAACTAGATATTTCAGCAGGTGCTGCCTCTAAGCTCCCCGACTCTCACAGGAGGAAATAAAGAAATAGGAAATCTTAAGCTGAAAAATCATAAAAAGATAAGTAACTGAGAACTACTCATCTTACCTGGTCTCACCCTTACCTCACTAAATACTTCTGTTGTTCCTACCTTGCCTTCTAAGCCAAATATTAAAACTTTTAATGAAAATTATGTACTATGCCACCCCTGTGGGAATTGCTTTACTCACTCTGCTATTTGCAGTAGGAGTATATGCTGTAGCACCCTCAGGGTGGAATATCGGACAGAGAATCTCAATTACTGTAGCATTTTGGTTAATTATTATTCTCATCGCAGGAATAATGGTTATAACAGAAAATGACACATACGTCTTTCCAAACATGCACCTCTGCCTCTCATTGGGTGAGGAATATTGTTTCTATCTCAACCAATCGGGCCTAGTAAGAGACACTGCTGAAAAACTTGAAGAAAGGACTAAAAAGCTAAGGGAATACCAAAACAACCAAATAGATTCTTGGTTTGGGAATAAAATTGTATCATGAGTCATCCCCATTTCTGGGCCTTCTCCTAATAACATGCCCAGGACTAATTTTCTTACCCTGCCTAATTAACTTGTTTCAAGGATTTTTAACTGACAGGATCATGGCCATTTCACAGACAACTACCCCAAAACATCCACAGATGGTGTTACTCCTACAGTCAATCTGAGACCAGAAAACTCTCCATCCCCTTCAGCAGGAAGTAGGCAGAAAGAACATGCCGCCCCTCTTTTATTTTTTTTTTGAAACAGAATCTCACTCTGTCACCCAGGCTAGAGTGCAGTAGCATGATCTCTGCTCACTACAACCTGAGCCTACTGGGTTCAAGTGATTCTCATGTCTCAGCCTCCCAGGTAGCTGGGATTACAGGTGTGCGCCCACCACACCTGGTTAATTTCTGTATTTTAGTAGAGATGGGGTTTCCACTGTGTTGGCAGGCTGGTCTTGAACTCCTGACCTCAGATGATCCACCCACCTCAACCTCCCAAAGTGCTGGGATTACAGGCATGAGCCACCGCACCTGGCCTCTTTTTTTTTTTTCTTTTTTTGAGATGGAGTTTCGCTCTTGTTGCCCAGGCTAGAGTGCAATGGTGTGATCTTGGCTCAATGCAACCTCCGCCTCATGGGTTTTTTTTTTTTTTTTTTTTTTTTTTTTTTTGAGATGGAGTCTGGCTCTGTAGCCCAGGCTAGAGTGCAGTGGCCGGATCTCAGCTCACTGCAAGCTCCGCCTCCCGGGTTCACGCCATTCTCCGGCCTCAGCCTCCCGAGTAGCTGGGGCTACAGGCGCCCGCCACCTCGCCCGGCTAGTTTTTTGTATTTCTTAGTAGAGACGGGGTTTCACCGTGTTAGCCAGGATGGTCTCGATCTCCTGACCTCGTGATCCGCCCGTCTCGGCCTCCCAAAGTGCTGGGATTACAGGCTTGAGCCACCGCGCCCGGCCGCCTCATGGGTTTAAGCAATTCTGCCTCAGTCTCTCAAGTAGCTGGCATTACAGGCGTGCACCACCATGCCTGGCTAATTTTGTATTTTTTTAATAGAGATGGGGTTTCACCGTGTTGGTCAGGCTGGTCTTGAATACTTGCCCTCAAGTGATCCACCCGCCTTGGCCTCCCAAAGTGCTGGGATTACCGGTGTGAACCACTGCACCTGGCCGCCCCTTGTCCTTTTTGCCACTATAGGGTCTGGATTGACAGAGCAGGAGCATTGCCATCTTGGACAAGCACTGCCATTTTAAGTTTTGCCTTGATCAAAAACTGCCTAAATCCAAAGGGCATCAGCCTAATGGCTAAGGTCAGCATGACCATAAACCACAAGTAACATCTCCGACCAGAAACATTCCAAACTCCTCCCTGACCAGAGACATGCCAGCCCCTCCGCTGGAGAGGTGTCAGCCCCAGGATAACCTCCCCTTCAACCAGAGACATTCCAACTCCGCCATAAACTTCTCCCCCACACGGAAACATTCCAAGCTCTCTCACCAATAAATACTCTTAGTCTGGGCCAGACACAGTGGCTCACGCCTGTAATCCCAGCACTTTGGGAGGCAGAAGCAGGTGGATCACAAGGTTGAAAGATTGAGACCATCCTAAACAACATGGTGAAACCCCGTCTCTACTAAAAAAAATACAAAAATTAGCTGGGCATAGTGGCACATTCTTGTAGTTCCAGCTGTTGGGGAGGCTGAACAGGAGAATCCCTTGAACCTGGGAGGCGGAGGTTGCAGTGAGCTGAGATCACGCACTCCAGCCTGGTGACAGAATAAGACTCCATCTCTAAATAAATAAATAAATAAATAAATAAATAAATATTCTTAGTCTGTAAGAGAGAGCACTCCTGACTGAAATCAGTCAGAAGCCCCTCTCAGGTTTGACTATTGAGCTGCTTTTCCTGTTTCTTTCCTCTTTCTTTAAATCTTACTGTGACTTTAAGGCAGATTGGCTCTAAGCAGTTCCCAGTTTGACTTTTCCTTTTAGCTTAGTGATTTGGGGCCCCCAAGATTTATTTTCCTTTCTTACTACCCAGGACTGCCTAGCCTTTGGCCCATGCCAGTGAAGCCCCTGTCCCCATCTCTCCAGCAGGCCACACAACACCTTCTGGGAGGTGCCACTGGCATTGTATCATGAGATAAAATAAAACAATAACTAAATAGCCAGGCATGGTGGTGTGCACCTGTAGTCCCAAGCTACTTGGGAGACTGAGGTGGAAGGATTGCTTAAGCCCAGGAGTTGGAGCCTGCAGTGAGCTATGATCATGCCACTGCACTCCAGCCTAGGTAACAGAGTGAGACCTCATCTCTAAAAACCATTTTTCTTTTCTTTTTTTTTTTTTGAGACAGAGTTTCTCTCTTGTTGCCCAGGCTACAATGCAATGGCGTGATCTTGGCTCACTGCAACCTCCGCCTCCTGGGTTCAAGTGATTCTCCTGCCTCAGCCTCCCGAGTAGCTGGGATTACAGCCAATTTTTTGTATTTTTAGTAGAGATAGGGTTTCACCATGTTGGTCAGGCTGGTCTTGAACTCCTGAGCTCAGGTGATCTGCCTGCCTCAGCCTCCCAAAGTGCTGAGATTACAGGTGTTAGTCACTGCGCCCAGGCCTAAAAAACCTTTTTTTTTTTTTTTTGAGACGGAGCCTTGCTCTGTCGCCCATGTTGGAGTGCAGTGGTGTGATCTCGGCTCACTGCAAGCTCTGCCTCCCAGGTTCGCACCATTCTCCTGCCTCAGTCTCCTGAGTAGCTAGGACTATAGGCGTTCGCCACCACGCCCGGCTAATTTTTGTATTTTTAGTAGAGATGGCATGAGCCACCGTACCTGGTCAAAAAAAAAAACTTTTTAAAATAAATAAATATTAGAACATGTGGGAAAATAAAATTAATTAAAAAAAACAGTAACTGCAATAGCAACAGCTACTATTTACTGAACACTTACTCCACCTCATTTAATCACAACTCTTTGAAGTAGGTACTATTATTTCCATTTTTACAAATGAGCAAATTAAGGCTCAGAGATGTTAAGCAACTTGCCCATACAGACAGTAAGTGTTGCTGGTGATTCAAATCCAGGTCCATCTGGCTTTTGGAACTCATGTCCTCACATTCACTGGTCTGCAGAGTAGCACCAAGTACCTTTTATCACCCTGACCAGCTCCTGGGTACTGCCCTCCTGCCTGCAGGCCTCAACACCACGACATCCAGCTAGCCCCTGTCCCCTATGACATCCTTCTCCCTCCTGCCAATGAAACCCAATAGATCAGGCTGCCTGACAAAAAAAATCTCTTGTGATGCCTTGGACTGTGGCATTCATCCTAAATGCCTCCCTAACAGCATGGCCCGTTGCTCCTTTACAAGTCTGGCTCACATTCTTACTGAGTTTTGCTTATGCCTTTTGCCCTTCTTGGATGCCCTTCCCTAACCCTGCAAGGGCCACTCAGTTGAAGTTCCAGAAGACTCCAAATTCCTCAATCCAGTCATCTCACACAATTCTGGGGTCCAGAGCCAGAGGTGCCCCCACCACAGAAATCTCTGGCTCAGTGCCAAGTCAGGAAGCTGCAAAGAGCAAGGAGGGCCTGAGTTCCAGTCCTTAAAGGATGGGGAAGGGGAAGGACAGCTAGGCAGCTGTTCCTTTCAGATCGCGAACCGTCAGATTTTTCCTCCAAATGTTGCTTGGGACAAGGGGTTAAATGATGTTGACAGAAGTGGGATTGAAGAAAGAGATAGGAGTGGTTGAGAGATTGCCCAACACTTAGAGACGCTGAGGTTGAAAGATGGCTTGAGCCCAGGAGTTTAAGACCAGATTGGGCAATACAGCAAGACCTCATCTCTTAAAAAAAAAATAATAATTTTATATATATATTTTTTAAATTAGCTGGGTGAGGTGGCGTCCGCCTGTGGTCCCAGCTATTTGTGCGCTGAGGCAGGAAAGTCGCCTGAACCCAGGAGATGGAGGCTGCAGTAAGCTGTGATTGTGCCACTCCAGCCTGGGTAACAGAGTGAGACCCTGTCTCAAAACATATAAACCTGTCTGTGTGTGTGTGTGTGTGTGTGTGTGTATTCCAGGGAACATTAAGACTTAGAGGCAAACTCCAGAACTTAAAGACAAAACATGAAAGTGCTAAGAAATTCCGTGCTTGTGGAGAGACAATTCCAACTCTTTCCCTGAACCCGGGCTGAGTCCCTTCGCTATGAGGTTGTGGGGATGAGTGGGAGCCCAGCGCCTGGCGCCGAATGAAGGCAGCCATTGTGAGTTCCTGGCCTGAGGAAGGGAGGCTCAGTGCCCAAGGATGTGACCCGGCGTGAGGCCCGGGGAAAGAACAGCGCAGCAATCCCGCAGTATCCTAGGCGACAGGGTGTGGGCGGGAGGGTGGGGAGTCAAAGGCGGAGTCACGGGCTCCGCCCTCTTTCTCCAGCTTGGCGCGAGCACAGGCTCCGCGTGGTTCTCACAACTAGCAGCTCGGCTCAGTGAGACCCTGTGCCCCAGAGGCTGCTCCTGGCTGGGGTGGCGCTGCAGGGAGAACCGCGAGCTCTCAGGGGTCGGCGGGTGACTTCTTTCCGGAAGAAAGCGAGAAACTTGCTCTGCGGGGTGAACTGGACTCTCCAACTCCGGACGATCAGCCCAGGACTGAGAGTCCCGAAGTCCCCAACCACAAGTGAGCGGCTCCAGAAGGACAAGTCTAGGTCGCTGTCCAGAGCGCCATGGCCGCGCCCGCCCTTCGTTTGTGCCACATCGCCTTCCACGTGCCCGCGGGGCAGCCCCTCGCCCGGGACCTGCAGCACCTCTTCGGCTTCCAGCCCCTGGCTTCGCGGGAGGTGGACGGCTGGCGGCAGCTGGCCTTGCGCAGCGGCGACGCTGTCTTTTTGGTGAACGAGGGCCCAGGGTCTGGAGAGCCGCTGTATGGGCTGGACCCGCGTCACGCGGTCCCCAGCGCCACGAACCTGTGCTTCGACGTGGCGGACGTCGGCGCTGCAACCCGGGAGCTGGCAGCGCTGGGCTGCAGCGTGCCTGTCCCTCCCGTTCGCGTGCGGGACACGCAGGGTGCCGCCACTTACGCCGTGGTCAGCTCGCCCGCCGGCAACATCAGCCTGACCTTGCTGGAGCGCGCCGGCTACCGCGGACCCTTCCTGCCCGGCTTCAGGCCCGTGCCCTCTGCGCCTGGCCCTGGGTGGGTCAGCCGCGTGGACCACCTGACCTTGGCCTGCACCGCCGGCAGCTCCCCCACACTTTTGCGCTGGTTCCACAACTGCCTGGGCTTTTGCCACTTGCCGCTGAGCCCAGATGAGGATCCCGAGCTGGGCCTGGAAATAACAGCAGGGTTTGGGCTTGGGGGACTGAGGCTTACAGCCCTGCAGGCCCAGCCGGGCAGCCTTGTCCCCACTCTTGTGCTGGCTGAGTCCCTGCCGGGGGCGACGACACGACAGGACCAGGTGGAGCAGTTCCTGACCCGGCACAAGGGGCCAGGCCTGCAGCACGTGGGGCTGTATACGCCTAATATTGTGGAGGCCACTGAGCGGGTGGCAGCTGCTGGAGGCCAGTTCCTGGCTCCCCCTGGGGCATACTACCAGCAGCCAGGAAAGGAGAGGCAAATCCGAGCTGCAGGGCACGAGCCTCATCTGCTTGCTAGACAGGGGATCCTGCTAGATGGTGATGAAGGCAAGTTTCTGCTTCAGGTCTTCACCAAGTCCCTTTTCACTGAGGACACTTTCTTCCTGGAGCTGATTCAGAGGCAGGGGGCCACTGGCTTTGGTCAGGGCAACATCAGAGCTCTGTGGCAGTCTGTACAGGAGCAAGCTGCCAAGAGCCAGGAAGCTGAAGGATGCCCAGAGCTGAGTGCAGCCAGCTGACCTGCAGCTCTGGGGAGACCAGCATAGAACTGAGGAACATCTGCAGGAGGCCCAACTAGTGAAAGACTTTGCCTCCAGGGGGCAGGTGTGACTTCCATCTCATCAGTGCCTGCCAGAAGCTGTGTCTCTCACTGCGCTCCAAAGAGGTGGGATTTTTAAAAACTAAAACATTTCTTATATACAGTCTATAATAAATATGTAAGATACAAAAAACAATAAAAGAATTACACACTAGGAAACAGAACATAACCAATACTCTCGAGTCCTCCTTGTGTTCCACTGTGATTGTTTCCTCCCACCCACTCCTCAAATCCTGTCATTATTAGCCCTTTGCTTTTCTGTATCGTTTCACTCCGTATGTAACATAACCCTAAATAAATGATTTCATATTTGAAGTAGGAATTTAAAACAGAACAAATCTTCTCCTGTGCTTCCTCTCCCCCTAGGGAGCGACTGCAGGTGGGAAGGGGCTGGCTGGGAGTTGAGCCCAACTACCTTCTCCAGAGTGATGCCACCGCTCCAATCAGAGCTGACCTGAGACCTAGACGGAGGGTGTTGGGTGTCAGCCACTGGCAGGTGCTCCCTGTAGCTGCCTTGCCTTTCTCCTGGGGGGATGGAGGACAGATCAGTCTGGACAGAACACCCACCCCCCGACCCCATCTGCCCAGGGCTGGCTGGGAGTTCAGCCAGAGGAAGTCAGGACCAAGCAGAACTCACCACTTTTCTGGGTCCCTCCTTCAGATGTGAGGAGTAAGGGACTAGGGAGAGGGTGGAAGGCTCTCCAAAATAGCTATAAAAGGGCGGGCGTGGTGGCTCATGCCTGTAATCCAAGCCCTTTAGGAGGCTGAAGTGGGAGAATCACTTGAGGCCAGAATCACCTGAGTTCGAAACCAGCCTGAGCAACATAGCAAGACCCCCATCTCAAAAAAATACAACACAAAATAACTACAAAAATAAGCACTTTATTAACAACAGGATTCTCAGGGAATGGGGGCTTTCAGAAGTGTCACTGGGCTGCACTGTTGAGGTTGGATGCATCAGTGGAGATGTGAGGCCGAAAGAAATTATCCAGGACTTGCTGGCCCATGCAGGGCTTTTTCCGACTGCACGGAGAGGACACCTGGGACCTTTTGGAACCCTGTGAAAAAATGGAAGGCGGGAGGCCTTGTAGTTAGGGGAGGGGGAGCAGAGAATCCTCTCCTTGTTCTCCCTCCCTTTCCCTGACTCTACTGATCTAGCTCAGGCTTAGCCTGGAATGCTGTAGAGCTTTCATCCTGCCTCAAGTAACTGCCCCATCAATCAACCTCCCAAAAGGCTGCCTGAGGGAATCGAATTGTCCTAAAAATGTGAATCTGACTCTTCTCCACCTAAAATGGGTCAGCAGCCTAGGGCTCACACCCTGACTGACTCAGCAGACCCTGCTGACCTTTCCAGCTAAACCAACTGCTCACAGCTCCTTGAGCACTGCAGCCTGCACTGGGCCCCACCTTTGCTCACACTACTCCTGGGACTGGAAAGAACATCGCTATGGTTGATTCCCCTCCCAAACCTGAAGAAAATGATTCATTTCTAGGACCTAGATTGTTGTACCCAAGCGAGTTAGAGAAACGCTACACTTTGAGATGAATTTAAGAGTCCTGGCCAAGCGCGGTGGCTCACGCCTGTAATCCCAGCACTTTGGGAGGCCAAGGCGGGCAGATCACGAGGTCAGGAGATTGAGACCAGCCTGGCCAACACAGTGAAACCCCATCTCTACTAAAAATACAAAAATTTAGCCAGGCGTGGTGGCGGGCACCTGTAGTCCCAGCAATCGGGAGGCTGAGGCAGGAGAATGGTGTGAACCCGGGAGGCAGAGCTTGCAGTGAGCCGAGATTGCGCCACTGAACTCCACACTCCAGCCTGGGCGACAGAGCGAGACCCTGTCTCAAAAAAAAAAAACAGTCCTTTATTAGCCGGTGACCGAGAAATGGCTAACGCTCAAAATTCTCTCGGCCCCAGGAAGGCTCCATTTTCTTTATACTTCAGTTTAGGAAGGGGAGGGGGAGTTCAGCTGCAACAATTTTACAGAAGTAAAAACATGTAAAAAAGTTAAAAAGACAAATGGTTACAGAGAAACAAACAGTTTCCAGGTGCAGGGACTCTAAATCTTTCATAAGATGTTATATATGTGGGCTCTGTTGGACACAAACTCAAGGCTTTATGGTGTTATCTCTTGAGCAAAATCCTGGGAACTTCAAACATTGCTTGCTTCAGTACCTTATCAGTTAATTGGACTCTTTGATATGTTGGGAGTCTGCATACACAAGTTAACTCCTTGAGAAAGGGGGTGGGTGAAGAGTCCTTGAAACCTATTTCCAAGGCTTCATTTACAGAAGGAGCCAAATGGAGTTGTCTGGCTTTCTCAATGAAGGGAGAGCCTATTCATGTGGAAACAAGGCTAGGTGATTAAGGGAGAGTCTAAAACAAGGTTAGGTATTACAAGATTACCAGCTGCTCCCTCCAAACAGCCTTTCCTGATCCTTGTCTCCCAGATAGAACTGACAGCTCCCATGGATGGGTGTGGTGGCTCAACACCTGTAATCCCAGCACTTTGGGAGGCCAAGGCGGGCAGATCACTTGAGGTCAAGAGTTCGAGACCAGACTAGCCAACATGGTGAAACCCTGTTTCTACTAAAAATACAAAAATTAGTTGGGTGTGGTGGCAGACGCCTGTAATCCCAGCTACTTGGGAGACTGAGGCAGGAGAATCACTTTAATCTAGTTATTGGAGATTGCAGTGAGCCGAGATTGGGCCACTGCACTCCAGCTTGGGTGACAGGGCAAGACCGTCTCAAAACAAAACAAAACAAAACAAAAAGAACTGATGGCTCCACAATTCATATCCCACAAAATCCAGTACATGCATTTCACACACCTGTGACACTGGAGAGTCCTCATCATTTTTTTCCTTTCCCTCTACCCTGCACCCCACAATGCAACTTCTCCAGGTCAAGAACTATTCCTCTCTCCAGTGAAGCCTGGAGTGGAGAATGTTCACCCAAACATTCGTCAGTTAACTGACTAAAAACCCATGGCCTCAGGCCTGGGGAGACGGGTTGGGAGAGGCCTAGGAGACTTACCTTGCAGGTCCCTGGCTGTTGGCCCTGATACACACGGAAAACCTAGACAAGAAGACGGGGAGGTGAGGGCTGGCACTTTTTCCAAAAGAGATAAACCGGTGTTCTGCCCTTAACTTCATGTCCCAGTACTTTTGTTTAAAATATGTTTTTTTGGCCAGGCATGGTGGCTCACGCCTGTAATCCTAGCATTTTGAGAGGCCAAGGTGGGTGGATCACTTGAGGCCAGCAGTTCGAGACCAGCCTGGCCAACATGGTGAAACCCCATTTCTAAAAATCCAAAACATCATGGCTGGGTGTGGTGGCTCACACCTGTAATCTCAGCATTCTGGGAGGCTAAGGCGGGTGGATCACTTGAGGTCAAGAGTTAGAGACCAGTCTGGCGAGCATAGTGAAACCTCACCTCTACTAAAAATACAAAAAAAAGTTAGCAGGGTGTGGTGGCACAAGCTTATAATCCCAGCTAATCGGGAGGCTGAGGCAGTAGAATAACTTGAACTTGGGAACCAGAGTTTGCAGTGAGCTGAGATCATACCACTGCACTCCAGCCTTGGTGACAGAGGGAGACAGCGTCTCTTCCCCCTAAAAATACAAATAATACAAATAATACAAATTTAAAAATAAAAAATCAGCCAGGAATGGTGGCACACGCCTGTAATTCCAGCTACTTGGAAGGCTGAAGCAGAATCACTTGAACCTGGGAGGCAGAGGTTGCAATGATCCAAGATCATGCCATTGCACTCCAGCCTGGGCAACAGAGTGAGACTCCGTCTCAAAGAAAAAAGAAAAAAAAAAAAAGCGGTTTTTTGGGCCAGGTACAGTGGCTCATGCCTGTAATCCCAGCACTCTGGGAGGCCAATGCGGGTGGATCACTTAAGGCCAGGGGTTTGAGACCAGCCAAGCCAACATGGTGAAATCCCCATCTCTACAAAAAATATAAAACTTAGCTGGGCATGGTGGTACACGTCTGTAATCCCAGCTATTCGGGAGGTTGAGGCACGAGAATCACTTGAACCCAGGAGGCAAAGGTTGCAGTGACCCAAGATCGCACCACTGTACTTCAGCCTGGGTGACAGGGACTCCATCTCAAAAAACAAATAATAATAATAGCCGGGCACAGTGGCTCACACCTGTAATCCCAGCACTTTGGGAGGCTGAGGCAGGCAGGTCGGGAGTTGGAGATGAGCCTGGCCAGCATGATGAAACCCCGTCTCTACTAAAAATAGAAACAATAGCTAGGCGTGGTGGCGGGCACCTGTAATCCAAGCTACTCAGGAAGCTGAGGCAGGAGAATCGCTTGAACCCAGGAGGCAGAGGCTGCAGTCAGTCCAGATAGCGCCATTGCACTCCAGCCTGGGCAATAGAGCGAGACTCCATCTCAAAAAAAAAAAATGCTTTTTTTTCTGTTTACATGCTTGTGTTCATGTAGGAAACACAAGGAAGTACAACAAAGACAACAAAGGTAGTGCCTTTTTCATGGCGGTGGAAACAGCTGCGGTGTGAAATTCCTCCTGGGTCAGCCAGCGAGCGCCTGCTGGTACGGTGGTCACTGGGGTCTGCCCTTCCAAGGCCAGACCATATACTTGATATGTCAGCTTGATGTGAGAGAAGGTGTGGACAACCTGGAGGAAGGGCCAAGAAGTTCAAATAGGCCTGTGGATATAGCCTCAAAACCCACCATCCTTGGCCGTTCCGCTGCTTACTTACCTCCCCAAGGTGCCGGAGGCGCGTGGCTGGGAGGGGCCCAGCCCAACGCTGTAGTTCCTGCAGCAGGGCCTTGCGCTGAAGCTGCTCTGAGGGCTCCCAGGTAACGGACGGGAACTCCCACAGTCCTGCCAGCAGACCTGAGAGGGAGGGCAGCCAGGCAGGGGTCAGGCCTCAGCTGCCGATTCCCTCCATTCTCCCTTGTTACTCACGCCACTGCCTTCCACGCCCAGTATCCAGGTACCTGAGTTGGGCCTCTGCACCAGCAGAATTTGGGCACCCCCAAGGGCCCCAGGCTGTTCCAGAACACAGGTAGCAGAGCTCTCCTCCCTGGGAGGCTTGCGGCTGGCCTTTCTGGGGAAGTTGACCACTCCCAGGGTCTGGTCCCAGGGCTCTGAAGCAGGCAGGCACAACTGGCACTGTCCAGTGTTAAGAGCTGGGAATGGAGATCCCCAAACCCTACTCAGGCCGAGAGGGCTTTAGGGGCCAATCTAGAGAGCAGGCTTTGGCCAGGTTCTGCAGAATCTTATTCAGGTTAGAGGAAGAACTGGAGTGGGGCTTCTGACTGGGCCAGGAAGGGCTGGGGTGGGGGCTAGGTTTGGTGCTCACCACACTCCTCCACATCAGGATTGCCCGACAGGCTCCGTGAGGCTAAGAGCTGTTCCCGCCCCACCTGAGAGGCACAGGGTTGGGTGTCATAGGGCAGAGTCACCCCTTAGGACTTCTCAGTGCCCCTTCCCCAGTAGGCTTACTCTCTGGCGTGCCCGGCACAGGCTCTGCACAGGGCACTGGCTGCACAGTGGGCGCTGTGGGGTACACACTGTGGCCCCTAGCTCCATGGCTGCTTGGTTGAAATCTCCTGGCCGGGCTGGGTCCACCAGTTGCTGGGCTAGACCCCTAAAAGAAGGGAACACTGCTGTGAGCCAGAGCTCCTTTGGAGACACCCCTGAAGCACCCTTGTTACCCCAACATCCTACCAGAGCCGCTGGGAAACAAGGGTGCTGCTGGGATCAGCACCAATGGCTCGGACACGGCACAGCACCCGTGCTACGTTGCCATCCACCACACCGGTTGCCTGGCACAGAGGAGCCAAAGAATTAGCCTGGGCTGGGAGGAAGAAGGCTGGGCATGCACAAAGTGGGGGTGGGCTGTGGAATCACCTGGCCAAAGGCGATAGAGGCAATGGCCCCAGCTGTGTAGCGCCCCACGCCGGGCAGGAGCTGCTGCAGGGTCTCTGCTGTACGTGGCATGTGGCCCCCTAGCTCCTCTACCACCTGATTGGAGTGCAAGACTTAAGATTATGAGACACCCAAGACTCCTGGGTTCCTACCCTCCTGCCATCCCCTTACCTTCTGAGCTCCCTCCTGCAGCCGCCGGCCACGAGAATAGTACCCCAGGCCAGCCCAGAGCTGATTCACCTCCTGTGGGTAGGATCAGAGGTCAGAGAGATCACCCGTCAGTCCCTCTGTCGTTCCCATTTCCCCTACCCTAGGGTGGCTCTCACCTCCAGGGAAGCACTGGCCAGGTCCTGCAGTGTAGGCCACTTCTATAGCCACAGGCAGGCAGAAAGAGACAAGGTCAAGGGTGAGGGTGGTAGAGGAAACCTTCTCTACACCCACCCCAAAGTAAAGGCTCTCATCTGGGGTCCGACCCATGACCCTTCCCTTCCTCCCCTGGAGTCACCTGCATCCATCCAGTATAGTAGTTGATCACAGTGGCAACCTGGGTCTGCTGCAGCATGACCTCTGAGACCCACACTAGGGGAAAGGGGTTGGCATAAGGACACTGCTGACCTGCCCTACCTGGCCCACAGCCCCCAGACCCAAGGGCCTCGAGGCAAAGTGGCCCTGCTCTCAGGAGATGTACTGACCAGCATATGCCCGCCTGTCCGGGTCCACCTCATCTTCTGCCTGTCAATGCAACCCCAGATGAGGAGTTAGGGTGGAGGGGGCTGGGTGCCTGCCTCCCACCCACTGTCCCTGCTCCTCGCCTGCCTACCCGTCTTCTCCATGGTAAGTCCCGCTTCTCTTGGTCGTACCAGCTTAGCAGGCTCCTTCGGAAGGCTGTGACTTCAGCTACGTCTCTGAATAGATGGTATGGGGAGACAGAGGCCTGCAATACCACCTCTTCCGGCTGCCTGGCCAGGCCTGCTGGGGCCCCAGGACACTTAGGAATCATCCCTGCATAGGCTGGGCACCAGGGTCTTGGGACACAGCAGTCTGTGGCAGTATGCTCCCAGTTAGGGCTTCCCCCAACAAACCCCTTTAAGCTTTGGAGCTGGAGTCAGACCAGAGTTATGTAATTGTGTGTAGCTGTGGCTAAGTTTCTGGCCTTAATTTCTCAGGGTGGTACTGCTGGCTTCTTTGTCTCTGAGCCATAATGAAAACCTAATAGTTTTAGCCAGCTATAATATATACTGGTGCAGGACCTTCCTATTTACAAAACACTTTCAGGTTCATGAACTCATTTGGTCCCATGAAAGCCACATGAGGGAGGAAATGCTGAACTACTGCTCCATTTTACTGGTAAGAAAACAGCCATCCAGAGCAATTATCCTAATGTCACACAGCAATATAGTCAGAATTACACCCTTAGTGAGTCTCTTTTTTTTTTGAGACAGAGTCTGGCTCTGTTGCCCAGGCTGAAGTGCAGTGGCACTATCTCGACTCAGTGCAACCTCTGCCTTGCAGGTTCAAGCGATCCTCCCTCCTCAGCCTCCCGAGTAGCTGGGACTACAGACGCTCACCACCATGCGAGCATAGAGAGGGGGTTTTGCCATGTTACCCAGGCTGGTCTCAAACTCCTGGGCTCAAGGGATCCACCCATCTCGGCCTCCCAAAGGGCTGGGATTACAGGTGTGAGCCACCGTACCTGGCCCTTAGTAAGTCTCTTAATGTCTTGATACTTATCACAATCCCTTCCCAGACTGAATCTGCCCCCTTTCATGGCCAGTGAGCCTTGAGCCACAACCAAGTTCCTTACCATCACAAGCAGAAGGCTTGGCCTGACTGTTGCTCTTAGCATGCTTCTGCCTCCCTTCCTGGCTGGCTGCCTGCCTCCTGTGACCACTTCCCACGGCTGCTCGTGGCTTCCTCATGATGGCCTGAAACAAAAAGACCCAGCCAAAGCAGTCACAATGAGGCAGAATCTTGAGGCCTTCCAAGGGTGATAGCCATCTCCGTCTGATCCACCATTCACATAGGGTCCAGCTTTTCTTAAGCACTCTCAAGATGCTCATGAGTTTACTCTTGGCTGGCTGCAGCACTGAGATACAACTAGTATAGCTAAGCAAGTGGCCTCAAGGGGGCCAGCGTTACAGCCCTGGAGACATGCAAAAACAGAGGCCAGGGCTGGGATGGGTCAAGGACCAAAACCTCCTGTTTGGGAGCATTTGTGTATCCCTGATGCTTACTGTGACTGGGTGTTTAGGTGTTTAGGGGTTGTTTAGGTGTGTCTGGGAAAATGGTGGTAGGAGGTTTCTCTGCCTCTTAGAGATGTAGCATGGTTACACTGAAACAGCCTTTAGTAGTGACCTAGTCCAAAACCTTCATTTTATCCTGGAAGAAACCAGGGATCAGAGGGACAAAAGATCTGTCTGAGAACAGATGGCAAATCAGTGGGAGAATAAGAGATTAGCTATTTTTATTCCTAATCTTTTCCTGATCTAGTAAACCATAGGTGGCTGACCATCAACAATGAGAAAATGTGCCTGGTTGATTTTCACTGCTCCCGGACTGTTATAATGGCTGCCTTTTCTCTAACAGCTAAAATTAGCTGATACTTTGTGAGTGCCGACTCTATGTCAGACCCCATGAAGAGCTTTACCGGATCTCTCAATCTCCTGGTGACTCCATGAGGTATGTACTAGTATCACCTCCATCTTACTTATAAGGGAATTGAAGTTTACGGAGATTAAGCAACTTGTTCTTTCAAATCCACAACCAGCATTCTTACACTGTGATAAAATGCAGTCCCTGCTAAGCTTCTGTATCAAACTCTCCCCCAAAAACTTTGACTTTACCACCTCATTTTCATCAAAAGAGCTTGCCTCCTCCATCAGAAAAAAAAAAAAACAACTTCAAATCTACCTCCATTTGCACTGTCCTACCCTCCTCCTCTTCAGAGTCCTGCTCCTCCAATCCCATCTAACTGCTGGAACTCAGAAACCAATACCCCAGGCCGGGCACAGTGGCTCACCCCTGTAATCTCAACACTGCGGGAGGCTAAGGCAGGCTAAGGCAGGCAGATCACTTGAGGTCAGGAGTTTGAGACCAGCCTGGCCAACAAGGTGAAACCCCATCTCTACTAAAAATCCAAAAAAATTAGCTGGACATACTCGCTTGAACGCAGGAGGCAGAGCTTGCAGTGAGCTGAGATCATGCCACTGCACAGCCTGGGCGACAGAGACAGAGCAAGACTCTGTCTCAAAAAAAAAAAAACAAAAAACCAATACCCCAAAATACGGCACTCTGACATGCTGAACTCAAAAAGCCTCAAGGTCTCTCTGCTCCTTCCACCCCACAGACTCTCCCAAAGCCAGGACAAAGTTGTTCCTCTGGAACTCTTTATCTGCCTACAGTCCAAACCCACTAAAAAGAATACTTGTGTTTTTCTTCCCCCCTCGCTAAGACTAACACGTAACCACACCTGAACAAACCCTTTCACAAGGTGTTGTGTACCTCAGGATCATTCAAATTCCAAAGAGAACTATTAACAATTCCATTCTCTGTCCCCATTCCAGTCTCCCTAGTAACCCTTTATTGCCCTTCAACAGAATCTCCTTCTGGCCAAAGTTCAGTTTATTTAAAAACAAATAGAGTTGGACATGCTGGCTCAGGCCTGTAATCCCAGCACTTTGGGAGGCCAAGGCAGAATTGCTAGAGCCCAGGAATTCGAGATTAGGCTTGCAACATAGCAAGTCTCTACAAAAACAGAAAAACAGAATTTCTCTTCTACCCCTCCCATAATCTGTTTTGCCAGATGGTATATAAACTTACGATCTCTGTAGGGGGATGGGTAATCACTTTGTGGTTCTCCCAGTGTGCATGTTAATAAATCTGTATGCCTTTTCTCCAGTTAACCTGCTATTTGTGAGCTGATTTTTCAGCAGATCTTCAGAGGGCAAAGTGAAAGATTTTCCCCTTGACTCGTACACAATCAAGTTCCACCCTCCTTCCCTTCATAGCCAAACTTCCTTCACCAAACCTGCTTACTTCCACATTCATTCTACAATCCATTCTCCAAAGAGCAAAGGAACCTTTTCCAGATCATGTCACTTCCTTCCTTATAACCTTCAATGACTTCCCATTCTTTTTTTGGGGGGGCGGGGGATGGGGTCTCACTCCGTCACCCAGGCTGGAGTGCAGTGGTTCACTGCAACCTCTGCTTCCTCAGCTCAAGCAATCCTCCCAATACCCAACCCCAACTCCAAGCAGCTGGGACCACAGGCGCACACCACCACCACACTCACCTAAGTTTTGTATTTTTGTTAGAGACAGGGTTTCACCATGTTGCCCTGGCTAGTCTCAACCTACAGAGCTCAAGCAATCAAACCGCCTCAGCTTCCCAAACTGCTGGGATTACAGGCATGAACTACGGCACCGTGTGGCACCCCATTATATTCTTTTATTTTCTTTCTTTTCTCCCCCGCTCTTTCCTTCCTTCCTGTTTTCCTTTTTCTTTCTTTTTTAAATACTCTAGGCCTTTACTATGGGTCATTAAATTCTTGAGCAAGCTGGTTGTGGTGGCTCAACACTGTAATCCCGCTACTCTGGAGGCTGAAGTGAAGAACAGCTTGAACCCAGAAGGTCGAGGCTGCAGTGAGCTATGATTGTGCCACTGCACTCCATCCTGGGCTCAGCAAGACCCTGTCTCTTAAAGAAAAAAAAAGAGGCCGGGCGCGGTGGCTCAAGCCTGTAATCCCAGCACTTTGGGAGGCCGAGACGGGCGGATCACGAGGTCAGGAGATCGAGACCATCCTGGCTAACACGGTGAAACCCCGTCTCTACTAAAAAATACAAAAAAACTAGCCGGGCGAGGTGGCGGGCGCCTGTAGTCCCAGCTACTCAGGAGGCTGAGGCAGGAGAATGGCGTAAACCCGGGAGGCGGAGCTTGCAGTGAGCTGAGATCCGGCCACTGCACTCCAGCCTGGGCGACAGAGCGAGACTCCGTCTCAAAAAAAAAAAAAAAAAAAAAAAAAAAAAAAAAAAAGAAAAAAAAAGATTGAGCAATATTTATGGAGCCCCTAATAGATGCCAAGTAGTTTTAGGCACCTGGCATACTTCAGTAAATAAAACATCAAAAGTTCCTGCCCTCAGAGAGCTTATATTCTAATGGGGACAGAAAAGGAATAATGAACATAAGTAAATTCCATAACATGTTAGGTGATAAATATTAGCATAAAAAGCAAAAATTAGAGCAAGTGGGGAAAAAAAAGAGTGCCAAGGTGGGGTTTAATGTTGCAATTTTAAAGACTGTGGTCAAGGTAGACCCAAAGCATTCTAAGTGAGTGCAAAGGCCCCAAGGAGGGTGCCTGCTATGTCTGTGGTACAGTAAACAGGCCAATGTGGTTAGAATGGAATGAGATGGGGCTGAGTGGTAGGTCAGAGAAGTAAACCAGATGAGGTGGGGAGGAGAGGGTCACAAAGTCCCTTATAGGCCATTGGAGTGATTTGGCTGCCACACCCTTGCTCTTAGAACAGAAGGCAGTCCTTTTACTACGGCCTTGTGGGTCCAATAATCCGGGCACCATCCGCCTCATCCCCTCTCACTGTGCTCTAGCCAAGGTTGATTGAATTTAGTTGCTTAAACATCTCAAACGTGTCTGTACATCTTGGGGCCTCACACAATCCATTTCCTGTTTGGACTCTTTTATGCTTTACCTAACATCTAATCATTTTTCTTTTTTTTTTTTTTTTTTTTTTTGAGACGGAGTCTCGCGCTGTCGCCCGGGCTGGAGTGCAGTGGCCGGATCTCAGCTCACTGCAAGCTCCGCCTCCCGGGTTCCCGCCATTCTCCTGCCTAAGCCTCCCGAGTAGCTGGGACTACAGGTGCCCGCCACCTCGCCCGGCTAGTTTTTCGTATTTTTTAGTAGAGACGGGGTTTCACTGTGTTAGCCAAGATGGTCTCGATCTCCTGACCTCATGATCCGCCCGTCTCGGCCTCCCAAAGTGCTGGGATTACAGGCTTGAGCCACCGCGCCCGGCCCATCTAATCATTTTTCAAGTCTTGACTGAAATGTCCAGATCAGGTCCCCTCATCTTATCCTATCATGTATTTCTGCCTTGTAGCTCTTACCCCAATGTAATTTCACATTACTTTGATTCTTTCCATCAGTGTGTACTTCCTGAATTTGACTGTAAAAAGCGACTTGAGTGCGAGGACTGATTTTCTTCTGTTGACTGGTGTGTGTCCAAAGTCAGTGCCAGGTAAACTGTACACAATAAATGCTTGTTAAATGAATTAATGGGATGGGGGACAGTCAAAAGAGTTTCCCTTTTTTTAGGATAGGAGAAATCCAAACAGTTTTATTTTGTTGTTGTTTTTATAGACAGTGTGTCCCTCACTCTGCTGCTCTGCCACCCAGGCTGGAATGCAATGGGGAGATCATGACTCACTGCAGCCTCGATCTCCTGGGCTCAAGCCATCCTCTCGCCTCAGCCTCCCAGGTAGCTGGGACTACAGGTGCGCACCACCATGCCCAACTAATTTTTAATATTTTTTTGTAGAGGCAAGGTTTCACTATGTTGCCCAGGCTGGTCTTGAACTCCTGGGGTCAAGTGATCCTCCCACCTCGGCCTCCTAAAGTGATTACAGGCATAAGCCTCTGCGTCAGGCCCAAGCAGTTCTGAATAATGATGAAATGGGCTGAGCTGAGAGAAGCTGAAGATGAACTATAAACAAAGAGTAACAAAGGAGCATTGGAAGGCACAGGTGGATGGGAATCGGAGTGTTTAGGGAGGTACTAGTCTCCAATAGGAACCTCTTTTTTTTTTTTTTTTGAAACGGAGTTTCGCTCTTGTTGCCCAGGCTAGAGTGCAAAATGGCGCGATCTCGGCTTACCGCAACCTCCGCCTCCCGGGTTCAAGAGACTCTCCTGCCTCAGCCTCCTTAGTGGGATTACAGGCGCCCGCACCATACCCAGTTAATTTTTTTTGTACTTTTAGTAGAGATTGGGTTTCACCATGTTGGCCAGGCTGGTCTTGAACTGACCTCAGGTAATTCGTCCGCCTCGGCCTCCCACAGTGCTAAGATTACAGGTGTGAGCCACTGTGCCCGGCCTAGAAATCTCTTTCAAGCTCAATCACCCTCTAGGTCGACTATACGGCCTAGTTGCTTTTCAATTTATCCCTTCCTCGCCATCCATACTGCCAGCCTTAATTCAAGTTCACATTATCACTTGATTGGATTATTTCAAAAGCTGCCCTACCAGTCGGTCGCCCTACACCCTCCTCAGCCTCCTCCGACGGCTTACTCCCCGCCTCTTTCACTTTCTGGAGAGCACTGCGCTCTCCATCCTCTCTGGGAATTTACCGATGCCCAGAACACCCTTCTTTCCCCCACACGACCCTCTCCTAGCCTAACTCCTGGGCGTGCTTTAAGCTCAGCTCAGGCAGCGTCACCTTCTCTGGAAAGCCCAAACCCAGTCATCCCCCCCCCCCCTAACCCCCACCCCCGGCCCACGCTGATGAAGAGAGCAGTACACCCAACCCCCGCGTTCCCGCAGCGAATGCGGGAAAGAAAATTTACCTCCAGCGCGCTCTAGCGCGCCCAGCTTTTCGGCGCACTTCAGGGGGCGTGGCTCGGGCCCATCCCGGCGGCGAGGCGGCAGCACCGGCCAATAGGCAATTAGCGCGCGTCGGGCTGCCTTCCCCGCGCCGGACCCGGGAGGTCTGAACGGAAGTCCGACCCTTCGGCGACCCGACGGCTAAACCCCGCGCCATCCCCGACTGCCTGAACCGCTCCAGGAGACGGAGCGCAAGTCCAGCTTACCCACAGACGACTCAGGCGGGAGACGAGCGGTGTCATGGCCGCCTACAGTGACGATGGCGCAGCTTCAGCTCCCGCAGCTTCCGACGGTGAGCGGCTTCCCAGGGGTAGCCTTCAAAGCCTCTGCGCTCTGGGAGAGGGCAAGGCCTCGGGCTCATAGTTCTAGAGACTCCTCAAGCTTCAGAGGACTGCTCCTTCCGCTTGAACTAGCCACGAGGAGACTACAAGTCCCATTGTACACCGCGGCTCGGGCTGCAAAAGCCTGGAGCGTTGGGAGCATGGGGCTGATGGAGGCATGGCGGGAGATGTAGTCTGGAGCTCATAACGGTGACTAATAATAGTTGTGATTCAGTTCAGTGGGGTGGATTGAGCATTGTGGTCCAAAGGACGTATTGGCAGCTCTGGTGTGTGGCACTATCAGGCTCTGGGACTTACTGGGAACTGTTGCTTATGGCGCTGGGCACCATGAGAACAGTAGTGTGGATTCTGTGGGATATTAAGGGAGCTGAGATCCTCAAGCCCTGCAAAATGTTTCCTGCAGGACACGGGAAAAAAGAATCTCAAAGGTCATCTAATCCAACTTTCTCCTCTATATATTGTGACAGCGAGGTGGGAAGTAATTTACCCAGACTCATACAAGCCACGGGAAGACCCAGGCTTCCTCCCCAAATTCAGGGCACTCTCCACTCCAAGGCCTGTGTGTAGAACACGTGGGATACAAAGGCTTGTGGGAAAAGCTGCCAATGGAAACTACCCCCCTCACCACCATCACCGTGGCCTAGCTTGCTGTCTGTTCCCCTGGGCTCTTTCCTTAAGCATGAACATCCATCACCCTCTTAACCCCCAGGTGGTGTCAGCAAAAGCACAACATCTGGGGAGGAGCTAGTAGTCCGGGTTCCCGTAGTGGATGTGCAAAGCAACAACTTCAAAGAGATGTGGCCATCCCTCCTGCTAGCCATAAAGACAGCTAATTTCGTGGCTGTGGACACGGTGAGAGTTGGAAAACAAGGAGGGCAGGCGTTTGTGAAGGGGCTGGTGCTAGAGGCCTGTCAACCCTCCCTTTACCTCCCCACAGGAGCTGAGTGGGCTTGGGGACAGGAAGAGTTTGCTGAACCAGTAAGTATAAGCCCTGTTCTCTTTAGTGCAAGCCCTCAACTGTGGAGGGGGGCGGTCACAGACCTGGGTGGTTTGGGTCCTTCATAAGGCTAACTCCCAGCCACAGCAACCCCCAAACCCAACCCCAAGGTGCATCGAGGAACGTTACAAGGCTGTGTGTCATGCTGCCAGGACCCGTTCTATCCTCTCCCTGGGCCTCGCCTGCTTCAAGCGACAGCCAGACAAGGTATGAGCTGATCTCACCCCAATCCTAGGTCTGGCTGTGGGGAGGAGGGTAGAGAGATTCTGGGGAACATCAGATATGAAGCTTTTTTCTCCCAAATCTGTTTTTTTTTTTTCTAACTTGATAGATTTTTTTTTTTCAATAGGTTTATGGGGAACAGGTGGTGTTTGGTTAAATGAATAAGTTCTTTAGTGGTGATTTCTGGGATTTTGGTGCACCCATCACCCAAACAGTGTACACTGTGCCCAATGTGTAGTCTTTTACCCCTCACCTGCCTCCACCTTTTCCCCGCCGAGTCCATTGTATCATTCTTAAGCTTTTACATCCTCCTAACTTGGCTCTCCCAAATCTTGATATAGCAGACTTTCTCTTTCTCCCAGGGTGAACATTCCTATCTGGCTCAGGTGTTCAATCTCACTCTGCTGTGCATGGAGGAGTATGTCATAGAACCAAAGTCTGTGCAGTTCCTGATACAGCATGGCTTCAACTTCAACCAGCAGTATGCCCAAGGCATCCCCTACCATAAGGGCAATGACAAGGTAGGCCTCCAGATTCCCTAGCCTTGAGTCTGCCCTTCTGTGACTTTATTTCTTCCTATCCTAGGCTGGATGCCTGGGGAGAACCTGCTTCTTAGGGAGTATGGGGAATCACTAGTGACAGGGCTTGGGAAACAAGACTGCTAGGAGGGTAGGTAGCATTGGGTAGAGAGAGAGAGCGCGTTCCAAGTGGGCAAGCCTGGGATAAGTGCCCAGCAGAAGAGGCTCCCTGGGGGACTCTGTCCTCCTCATTGACCCCTTTACTTTCACCTAGGGTGATGAGAGCCAGAGCCAGTCAGTACGGACCCTATTCCTGGAGCTAATCCGAGCCCGCCGGCCCCTGGTGCTACACAATGGCCTTATAGACTTGGTGTTCCTATACCAGAACTTCTATGCACACCTCCCTGAGAGTCTGGGAACCTTCACTGCTGACCTGTGTGAGATGTTCCCAGCAGGCATTTATGACACCAAATATGCTGCTGAATTTCATGCCCGCTTCGTGGCCTCCTACTTAGAATATGCCTTCCGGAAATGGTGAGGAAATGGTTGAGGGAAAGGGGTGGGGCCTGATACGAGTTTATTTCATTCACTTAAGATATTTATTGAGCTCCTACCATGTGCCCAGACAGTGTTTTAGGTGCTGAGGATTCAGCAGTGAACAAAACAGACCAAAAAACCCTGCTCTTATGGAGCTTATATGCTAGTGGACCATTACCCTCTTGCGCTGTTGCAGTGAACGGGAAAATGGGAAGCAGCGGGCAGCTGGCAGCCCACACCTTACCCTGGAGTTCTGCAACTATCCTTCCAGCATGAGGGACCATATTGATTACCGTTGCTGCCTGCCCCCAGCAACCCACCGTCCTCATCCCACCAGCATCTGTGACAACTTCTCGGTGAGAGCACCCACCTATTTCTTGGGAGGGGAGGTTCTGATGCCTGGAGCCTCTTTCTAAGCCTCTTTCCCACCCCTAGGCTTATGGCTGGTGCCCCCTGGGACCACAGTGTCCTCAGTCCCACGATATTGACCTTATCATTGACACTGATGAGGCTGCAGCAGAGGACAAGCGGCGACGGCGACGACGTAGGGAAAAACGGAAGAGGGCTTTGTTGAACCTAGCAGGGACACAGACCTCTGGGGAAGCTAAGGATGGTCCTCCCAAGAAGCAGGTCTGTGGGGATAGCCTCAAGGCTGAAGAAACCGAGGAGGTGGCTGAGAATGAAACTAGAAATCTGCCTCACTCCAACCAAGGCAACAAAAATGACTTAGAGATGGGTGTTACGGCAGCAAGGCCTGAAATAGCTGATACAGCTACCTCAGAAGTGCCAGGGAGCCAAGCCAGTTCTAACCCAGTACCTGGGGATGGATTGCACCGGGCTGGTTTTGATGCCTTTATGACAGGTTATGTGATGGCCTATGTGGAAGTAAGCCAGGGACCCCAGCCCAGCAACTCTGGACCCTGGCTCCCTGAATGCCACAATAAGGTATATTTGAGTGGCAAAGCTGTACCCCTCACAGTGGCCAAGAGCCAGTTCTCCCGTTCCTCCAAAGCCCACAATCAGAAGATGAAGCTCGCTTGGGGCAGCAGCTGATGCAACTTCCACCTAGCACTCAGGTGGAATGGAGGTATTTTGGGTCTTTCTAGCCTGTAAATGTCATACTCAACTACTACTGAGTTTAGGGGAGGGGGAGTGTCCTGACAGACATATCACGGCATTGCCCTGGACCTCCTCCTTTATCTCAGTGCCTGAGGTACAAGTAAGAAGGCTGACCAGCACCTGTAACACCGACTTTATTTTTAAGTCTGAAAATGTCTTGGGAAAGTTTTACAAAAAAAATCAACAGAAGCAAGTTATGAAAATATTTGACTAGCTTCATCTTTGGTTATTTCTTATTGCAGCTCTGTAAGGACAGACTGTTCCCAAAGTTCCAGCCATGGCAGGAAGGGAAGAAAATCAGTCCATATATAAACCATTTAATCAACTGAATGTATCACATGTTGACAAATACATAGAAGCAGGCCCTAGGGCCTACAAAACCAGCCCCACTCCCAACCACAAGGTTGAAAGTCTTATGGGGCAGAACATTAAGACTCCTTTATAAATATGAAAATAGATTAATCAATGGGAAAAAGGTCTTTGAATAGGTTAGCTAAGAGCCATGACCACAACACTGCCTTGCTCTCCTCTTGCATAGAAACGTAGTGACGTGGTCTGACCATGCAGTAAGTGCAAACAGCAATTACTCAAGTGTCTTAGAATACTGGCAAGAAGCACCCCAATCTTCAGGTCTGGGAAACAGCCATGCCCATTATGCCCTCTTAGTCAGCTCCATGTTCCACTCAGTAGCTTACATGCCCCAAGAAAGGGCAAGAGACAGACCTGGGGTGGGGAAAGAACCGGGGTAATAGCTGCCTGCCAGCTCAGCCTAGAACTAGACATCCTCTGGTCCTGTCTGGGGAGGTGCACTGGAGGGGGTCCAGTGAGAGGCAGACCTCTTTGCCAGATTTCAGAGGCTTGGTATCAGCTGTTGGCCCTAACTAGGAAGGCCTCTCACTCCTGCCTCCCCTATCATACACAGCCAATGGGCACCGGGAGCCCAGAAGTTGAGCCTGGGTTGGCCTAGCCTGCCTACTCTGTAGGCTCCAGGGAAGAATCAAGGCTGTGCACCTAGGGGGCCATATGGTTTCAGCTGAAGGTCCATCCCCAAGGTGAGGCAGGGACTAACCCCCCTCACCCATCCTGCTTTCCCTGGGTTTGCAGGCCTATGCCTGAGGTGGAAAAGGTGACTGGAGTTGAGCCTGCTGGCCTTTCTTCTTCTACCTCCATCTCCTCAGAAGCACCCACAGGGCATGGACTGGTCCCCTGGGGCCTGGACCCAAAACCGTTTTCTTCCTGGAGACTGGAGCAGTCCATAGCCTCATGGGCTTGAGCAGCTGGTAGGGCAGATGCCCGGAATGGTGGGATCTCTTTAACTCTGTACTTGAGACTACTTAGGCGTGGTGGGGGCCCATCAGATAGCGATTCTTCCCGGCCCACAAATGGACAAGCCTCCTGATGCAAGAACTCAGGCGAACCAGGCAAGGAACGCCACCGGCGAATAGGTGGGGCCAGGGGCTCCTGCCAGTCAGCCAGGGGCATAGTTCCAGGCCCTGGTGCATCCAGGTCAAATACCAAAGAGATGACAGACTTGCTGGGCAGGTCAAAAAACTTGATCTTGCCCCCCTTGAGGTCCTGGCGAGCACTAAAAGGGTTGACTTTGGGGGTGCGGGCAGCACCATCTCGTGGCTGGTAGTATGGGTCCAAGACGCTCACTGTACGTGAGGGCTTACGGGAAAAGATGTCTGACTGGCTTCGAGACAGCCAGATGGTACATCTTGGGCATGGTGACTTGTGGGGGATCTTGTCATCCAGTGAGCTTAGTTGCTTCACCCCGGGTGCTTTCTCCAAGAGTCCTGAAGAATAATTAAGTCTGGGTTACTCTCACTAGTCATAACAAATAGAAGCAGCATTTTACCACAGAATGTTTTCACTCATGAAAGCAAAGTTGATACCACAGCCCTGTTTCACCAATGAAGAAACAGACTCGGAGACGGGAAGCAGTATGCTAAGCCACAGCTCTTAAAGAGGCCAGTACTTTCTGTATTATCTCCTTCCCCTCCCCTTTATTTCTGGACCTGGGATCCTGGCAATCACAATCCTAAGAGGAGAAGGCCCCACATCCAAATTTCCTCCCTTAGCGTTAGGTTTGGCTCCCTGGTCTAATCTCTTACCCTTGGCTGTGGGCTGCAGCTTCCTATCCCTCTCCTGCTCTTCTTCCTGTAGGCGGCTCAGAATTTCCTGCAGGGTCTTCCCAATCTCCACAAAAGATGGGCGCAGTTTGGGGTCCATCTGTAGGTATACACAACAGCCATGAGCCCTGCCCTCCATCTCCCACCCCAAAGATGGCATTTGAGTCTCTTTCTGGCATCTTTGAAGATTCAGATGTGTAGCTAAGAGACCTTTTCTCAAGGCCCCAGACAATGAAGATACAGTTCAGGTCAGGGAAAACACTATTGTCTACTTCCCTCCCTGTCTTAGTGTTTGTCTTATCACCTTGTCACAGAACCTTCCAAAAGTATGCTCATATTAGTTTATTCTGTTCTTGAGTTCTGCTCCTAATGTGTTTCTGGGAGGTATCTGAACAAAGCCCACCTACCCCTTGATCCTAACAGGTAAGGTCTGGCCCCAGAGCTATATATATGAAGGCCAAGAAGAGCCTTTCTCATATGCCTCAGGACCAGTTGGATCCACAGTCCAACAATAAAAGTTCCATCAACACCCAAGGCAAGGAGTGATGGGTCTATCCTACAGGCTGAGGACCAGATAATACAAAGCAATTTTTTTTCTTTCCTTGGTCCAGGGCTCCGAATAGGTTAGCTAAGAGCCAGAGGGAGGAGAAGGAGGTGTGGTTGCTGTCACTACAGTGAAAATGAGGTCCCTTGGCTGGGCGCGGTGGCTCACTCCTGTAATCCCAGCACTTTGGGAGGCCGAGGCGGGTGGATCACCTGAGGTCAGGAGTTCGAGACCAGCCTCAACATGAAGAAACCCTGTCTCTACTAAAAATACAAAATTAGCCGGGCATGGTGGTGCATGCCTGTAATCCCAGCTACTCGGGAGGCCGAGCAGAGGCAGGAGAATTGCTTGAACCTGGGAGGTGGTGGTTGCGATGAGCCAAGATCACACCATTGCACTCCAGTCTGGGCAACAAGAGCGAAACTCCGTATCAAAAAAAAAAAAAAAAAAGAAAAGGAGGTCCCTCATGAAGCTAATTAGCAGCCTCTCTGTACAGTCCTAACCAGATGAAAAGGGTTCAACCAGCCCCTGATGAAAGGCAGAGGGAGAAAGACACTCACATTACAGCAGTTGAAGGTAAGCTGCAGAAAGTCTGGAGGACAGTCTCCTACCATGTGCTGGAAGGCATCATAGTCCAGCCCGAAATTCTGTGGATGGGTATGGAAAGCCTAGGTAGACAGTTCATTAATCCCCCGACCCATCCTAGTCTACTCAGTAGAAGAGGTTGGGAGCTGCCCCTGACAACCAGCCACAGACAGTTCCAGCAAGTCCACCCCAGGAACAGAACAGTTTCATTGCTTCAAACTAGCCCCATCAGTGGCAATGATCCCCATGGTGGCAGCTCACCTCTGTGCGGGGAAGATAGTCCGGATCGGCCTGGATGCGGGCGATGATCTCGCAGAGGATGATACCATAAGAGAACACATCTGCCTGGTAGGTAGTCAGACTTTGGTTTCCCTCTTAATGGGTTGAGGGGTAGGGTATCTTCCCCTGCCTCTGCCTCGCCCCACCCCCCCATCTAACAACCCAGGCTTGGGTTAATATTGCCCATATTTCATCCAAGTCAGTCACTGGGCAGCTGCCAGGTACACCCCTGGTACCTTGTAGGAACATCTACCTGTTCTTAGTAGGAACATCTTGGACACTCTGCTAAGAGTAGATTCTAAGGAGAATCAGGGCTGAGCGCGGTGGCTCATGCCTGTAATCCCAGCACTTCAGGAAGCTGAGGCGGGCAGATCCCTTGAGGTCAGGAGTTTGAGACCAGCCTGGCCAACATGGTGAAACCCTGTCTTTACTAAAAATAAAAAAAAATTAGCAGGGCATGGTGGCGCATGCCTGTAATTCCAGCTACTTGGGAAGCTGAGGCGGGAGAATAGCTTGAACCCGGGAGGCAGTGAGCTGAGATCGTGCCACTACATTCCAGCCTGGGCAACAGAGTGAGACCATCTCAAAAAAAAGAAAAAGAAAAAAAAAAAAGGAGAATCAGGCCTTGAGATCCTCAAAACTTACCTTTTCGTTATAGGGCTCATCTCGGAGAACCTCAGGTGCCATCCAGAATGGGGAACCCACCACGGCCAACTTCTCACTCCCCATGCTGTGGGGTGAGATTATACAGAAAATGAGCTTGCCATTGGCTGGTGCAATGGAATCTTTTGACCATTCCTCCACCCCAAGGATGGGTATAGGCAAGGACTAACCAAATTTAGGGAGCTGAAGTTGAGCTGTGACCAAGTCCTGTCCTCTGGGGAGGAGGCTAGAATTTTCCCTTAGCTTCAGCCCCATGTCCCTTGAACCCCAGCATTCAGTAGGGCTACATACCTGACATCGGGGATCTTCTCAGCCAGGCCAAAGTCAGCTACCACTGCAGAGTAACCATTCTCATCCCTCTTTATCAGGCAGTTCTAGGATTCCCAGGAAGGAAGAGAAAATAATGTGGCTCAGAAGTGGGGATAAGTCAGCCACAGAGTTACCACCCATTCCTCCCTTCCTACCACAGGGCACCTTCTTCTCTGCTTCTTGGTGAACCACACTCTTAAGCTGACCCCACTGGTCAGATCAGGGGCTCTAAGACAGCCAGGTGAGATTAGTTAATCCTGGGTCTTGGTTACATTTAGGCTGTCCTAGGATACACTTCACATTCCAAACACAATTACTCGTCTTTGCTTTCTAAGTGCTAGGCATAGTTTTAGGTGCTAGGAATAGCTAGACGAAAACAACCAAAATCCTTGTCCTCTTGGAGCTTGCAATATAGGGGAGAACAACAGACTATCAGGCCCCTGGTCTCCCTTCCTCCTTCCTCAGAAACAGACCCAAAGCCCAGGCCTGACCTTGCCAACTTCATATAAGCACAAGACAAGTGTCTAAGCCTACACTAACCTTCACTGTCCACAAGATCACAACCAACCTCTTTGGCATTAAAAGTCTATGATCTGGCTTTATCCAACTGGCCTAGCTGCTGTTCCCCTGTTCCTGGTGCCCCTATGCACATATCCTCATCCAAACTTGTCACAGACAAGCTTGACTTACCAAACCTGAACAGGTCCTTCAAGCCTTTGCCTTTGCTTACACTGTTCTGTTCCATTTGAAACATCCTCCCAATTATCCTTTTCACCTAAGAAAATTTTGTCTTTTAAGGCAAGCTACCTTTTTAGCCATGACCTCATCTTTCTCTCTCCCTCTCATCTCAACTTCTTTAGTTCCTCCTCTATGACACTCCTCTTACAGTCTAGCAGAAAAGCTATGAACCCCTCAGGAGCAAGTTCTGGTTTGGTCCTTCCTTCCTCACAGGTTTCAATTCATGAGACAGGCTGAGAATATGCTCACTGAACAAATGCTGTCTTCAGGTCAACCCAAATGACCTGTAAATAAACAAAGCAGCAACCACCTCTCCCCAAATAGCTGCTTTCAAAATAGCCCTACACTGCTCTGGCTCAAGAGGCACCTCACCCCACCCCCTTCCTTCAGAATAGCAGACAGCAGGGATCCTTGGCTCACAGAAACACTTCTGGAGCCAGCAAGGCCCCATCTGACCCAAACCAGCCCTCCCTCTTCCTTGCCAGCCTTAGTATCTAGTTGCTAAGACATGGCCAGGTCACTTCCTGCTTACTCCTGTCAGGTACAAATCAATCCCTTACTCTGGCCTTGACATGATTACACCATTCCCCTTCCCCAAGCTGGAAGGAGCCGTGATGTCATCTCTTCTACCCTGGATCACAGGTAGACATGCCTCATCTCTGGCTTCCAGGAAGGACAGTCCTCATGCTTGTCCTGGCTTTGGCTCTCTCATCAGTCCTGCTGGCTCAGCACCCCCCGCTCCCTGATTTTGACTGTCTGTAAGAAGATGGGCCCTAGGCCAGCCTTCCTATTAGCCAAAGCCCCAGCTATAGGGCACCAGCCTGTGAGGCAGTGGCAGCTCAAATATGTCACCTATGTCTCTTCCTTCCCAGAAGCCTGCCTACACTAAGCAGTAAAAGAGGCCCAGTCTGATTTCCCTGAGGCAAGAGGTGACCTTTTCAGTTTCAAAAAGCAGCCCAGGCACTACTGCTGCCTGGTTCCCATTCCTCATTGTCCTCACACCTATTATATCACACTGCAGCAGTGACTTACATGTTTGCCTCTTCACGGGCAAGGAATGATTTCATTTGTCTCTGTATCTGTAACCTAGCACAGGCACCCAGAAGGAGCTTGGCAAAAGTGTGTTAAATGAAAGTTTGGTATGATGACTGAAGCAACGGGGCTTCTTTTAAAAGCATGTGTCAAGCTGGGTATGGTGGCTCATGCCTGTAATTCCAGCACTTTGGGAGGCCAAGGCAGGCAGATCACCTGAGGTCAGGAGTTCAAGACCAGCCTGGCCAACATGGTGAAACCCTGTCTCTACTAAAAATACAAAAATTAGCCAGGTGTGGTGGTGGGCACCTGTAATCCCAGCTACTCGGGAGGCTGGGGCAGGAGAATCACTTGAACCCAGGAGGCAGAGGTTGCAGTTAGCACGCCACTGCACTCCAGCCTGGGCAACAGTGAGACTCTGTCTCAAAAATTGAAATTACAAAAAGCATGTGTCAAACGTATACAATAATCATATATTCCACTCTCCATAGTGAGGACTGAGATGACAAGAGACTCAAAAGGGTGGCCATGGATGCATTTCCTGGAAACCTACACAAATTCTTCAGAACTGGGCCAGATCAGACACCTGAGAGAAGTACCTGAGGTGTCCTGGAACAGCTGCACAGTCAGTATTAACATTGAATAAAGCCACCTGAGTGGAGAAATGCCAAGTCTATTAATTCATGTTCACTCTAAAGCTGTTTCTGCAACAAAACACTTTCTATGTGACTTCACCTCTTTCCCCTCACCTCCAAAAAACTGACTCCATAAACTCAGTTAGGATCAGGCAGGAAAAGACTGATTCTACTGAAAGACTGAACAGTCAAGAGGTTCTTTTCATAGCACAGGGAGATCAGTGACCGAACTGCCGGACTCCTAAATGCCTCAGGGACTGCTATATTTCAAGTCTCTTAGAGGATTATCGGTTTTGGTGTGATATGTCCCATCCCTTACCCTCAATCCCACCATGTGATCCCGTACCTTTACCATAGCTCTTGTGTAATGACCTGCTGACTTAAATATCTCCACAACTAGAGTAGAGCCCATGAAAGGTAGAGATTGGATTCCCCAATATTGTGCCCTCTAATAGCATAGCATAAATAGTTCCCAGAAGCTGCTGATGGTTTTTTTTTTTTTTTTTTTTTTTTTTTTT
>NC_037668.1:73257768-73281415 GCF_003255815.1 Theropithecus gelada
TGTTAGCCAGGATGGTCTCGATCTCCTGACCTCGTGATCCGCCCGTCTCGGCCTCCCAAAGTGCTGGGATTACAGGCTTGAGCCACCGCGCCCGGCCGCTGATGGTTTTAATTATAAAAATTAACTGCAGGGTACACTAACAGTCATTCTCTACATCCCTCCAGCATTCAACATTGTTCCTAATTCATGTTCTCTTCACTCTGAAAATTGGCATTTTCTATTCCTCGTTGTGTGGCATAGCCTGAGACCATAACTGAATAGGCTTTTCATTCTAGTGAAATCACCTAAGTGGCTTCTATGCAGTCAACAATAACAACAGAAAAGAACTAAGAACTAAAGGTGCAATTCATAATTCATACTCATTCCCAACAGTAACCACAGAAGATCAGTAGTACTTTCCTGATGTTGGGCAGTAATGGTATTAAGCAGAAGCAACTATTTTCTCAGCTGCCCCCAAGAGCCAAGGCTCGGGTATATGTGTACTGGTTACTCCTAGAGCTACTGATAAAAGCCTGTGTGTGGCTATTGGCATTTCTTCATAGTGCTCATGAACTGAGTATTTTTAAAGCCACACTGCCTCCCACTTCCTTCTAAGTAAGTTCTTAGCCTTGCCACTGTAAAAGTCTGTTTCAGGCTGTTTCTTAGAAGTAATTACAAAATGAGACTGAACGGCTATATCTGACAGACATTTTACTCTTAGAGTATTATTGCAGTAGCTGCAGACATGAATCCTATAAAGGCAATACTACTTTCACGAGGCACGTTGATAGGAAACTTGGGATCTTTTTGCTTCCAACCACAGGCTCAGGATCATTTGGAAAAAGGCATCTACTTCTCTCCGTCCTGGTTTACCCATGTGGAACATGTTACCTCTACTTTAAATCCCTCCTGTCAGCTCTGGTCTGAGCAATGTGGACTGATCACTCCTGCAAAGTAAGGACAGCATCTATTTTACAGACTGGGAGCACGGAGTTCTAAGGTCATTGAAGTCATTCAGAGATGGGGACAAAACTGGGCCTGGGACCCAGAATCTCAGCTCTGGAGCAGGCGTTTCAGCCTCTTTGCTATCAAGCCCTTCCCTGAAACATGCCCAGGAAGCCTTTACTCTCATAGGCTCTATGCTAGGTGCTAAGAAAACAAAAGTAAATAAGAGGAGCACTTGAGAAACTCATATGCTGGTGGGAGATACAGACACAACAGAACAATCAAGTGATATGGAGTGTATAATATTAAAATGTAAGAAAACCTGATACTGTCCTTAAAGAAATAAAACACAGACCCAAGATGGACTATGAAGAGATAATTTAGAAACCTCAGAGCCCTCTACTGTCCCTTTTGCTTTATTTCTCCCTTGGGACTTTTTGTTCTTAGGGCCACTGCCACCACCACACAGGTATCTTGGGTGGGCTGCTCTGGCCTAGGTGTAGACATACACTCCTCTCCCTAATTCCTGCAACACGGTTACAATGAGGCTGAAACATTCAGACAAAACTTTACTAAATAAATCTCAGAGATGATAAAAGGGCAATGAACACAGACAGTATCTCAAATTGGACAGTCTGGTTCATAAGACTCACTTGTTTGTCTTCAACTTGAGATCCCCTATAGTATACTTCCCAGCCTTCCTCTAGAGTTTGCAAAAGTCCTTTGCTTTCACCACCTGGAAGTATCCTCAAAACCTTCTTAAAGTCCAGACCCAAGAAAGTACAGCCCAGAAATATAGGGAGTTATTTCTCCTATGTTCCTAGTTTCTTGTCTCAAGCCAATTGACACTGGCAATACTCATTCCCCATTAGGAAAAGCAAAGGACAGTGGTCTTATCCTATAGTCCAAAAAGGTTAATTATTTTTGTAATACAGCACAACAAGCCCGGACAGAACCACACTTGGACACTAGTGCAATGGGACAAAGTGCTTTCAGGGCACAGAAGGGAATATGATGAACTCTTAGGGAGTGGAGGCTTTCCTGGAGGAAGCATAGCTACCCTGGCCCAGAGTGATCTTTCCTGCTCTGAAAACTTGTCGTCTATGTAGCTAAACAATTATAAAATGCTGTCCACTACTTTTTAGTTATTTGCCAATAAGACTGTACGTACCTCTAGGTCAGAAGTTCCTCTTTTCTAATATTCTTTCATCATTGCAGCCAGAGACAGGAGACACGTGTGTGTGTGTGGGGGGGGGGTGGATTTCTGTGTAACTGATACATATTTTGTCACAAACTCCCTCTATCTTAGAAAAAATGGTGCTTTCTGAGTAGGAAGCAAGGATTTGATATCTAAATTGATTCAACCCCATCCATTTGCCTGGAACAAATGCATTTTTATTTTTATTTTTTCAAGACGGAGTCTCACTCAGTTGCCCAGGCTAGAGTGCAGTAGCACGATCTCAGCTCACCTCAACCACCATCTCCCAGATTCAAGCGATTCTCCCATCTCAGCCTCCCGAGTAGCTGGGATTACAGACACCCGCCATCGTGCCCGGCTAATTTTTGTATTTCATTAGAGATAAGGTTTCACCATGTTGGCCAGGCTGGTCTTGAACTCCTGACCTCAGGTGATCTGCCCACCTCGGCCTCCCAAAGTGCTGGGATTACAGGCGTGAGCCACCACGCCCGGCCTGCACTTTTCTTAGTTTTGGTTTTCCAAAACATTCTAGGGGAGAAGCAATGGCTAATGAAGAAATAAGATATCACCTTTCAGGTCCCAACTGCCTAACTGTCCAGTTCTTACAGACAGTAAAGTAGATAAAGGTCTCCTTGTAACTAGGCCTCAGCTGGTTCCCAGTTTCTACTTGCCAGTCTTGTGCTCCTTCAGGAACAGTGCAGCTAACTACAAATGACTCTGCCACACACCAAAACCATTCCATGTGAGGCATCCAGGTACTTACTGCTTTAGGCTTTATTGACTCAGAGTACTGCTACTTCTGTTCCCTTTCAAGCTTTTTCTTAAGACAGGCTCCCCTCCCCTTCATCTAGGGCAGAAGGAGGAGAAGTATGTGCATGCATGTGTGAATATGTGTACATGTAGGTATTGAGGGTGGGGAATGAAGTGACAGCTATTCTTAGGCAAGTACAAAACTCTCATACACCTCCCTAGCAGACTTTAATTCAGTTCTTGGGCAGAAGTCATATTAGATATGTTAGATCGCCTTATAGCTCCCCCATCAATAATCAAACAGTATTATTTATATAAACCTTGTCACGATGGTATCTTAGGCCATTTGGCTATGAGGTGCCTGTTTTGTGGCATGGCCAACTTCCTCTGAAAGAGACTCTTTTCTAACCTGGTCACACAGCAATTTGGACAGCAAGAGTGCTACAGAGATCAGCTGATGCCAAAGAGGAACTGGCAGGGCTGCAGAAACTCAATCACACAGGCAGAAAATGGGTCAGTACATTATGGCCCTAAAAACCTGCATTCAAGTGACTAAAAATCACTGAACTCCTGCTCTTAGCTAAGACCTACATCCTGGGGGCCACGGGAAAGAAAACTGATAGGCCCCTATACTGCCTTGACTGCTGTCACTCCTATAAGGCAAGAATTTATTAACCTTTCTCATGTCATTTGCTCTTGTTACACATATTCAGGAGATTGAAGTTAAACATGAAGGCTCTCAAGATGTATGCGTTGGCTGGGCACAGTGCACGCATGTGATCCCAGCACCTTAGGAGGCTGAGGCAGGTGGACTGCTTGAGTTCACGAGTTTGAGACCAGTCTGGGCAACATGGCAAGACTCTATCTCTATTAAAAATACAAAAAAAGGCTGGGTACAGTGGCTCACGCCTGTAATTCCAGCACTTTGAGAGGCCAAGGCACATGGATCACCTGAGGTCAGGAGTTTGAGACCAGCCTGGTCAACATGGTGAAACCCCATCTTTATTAAAAATACAAAAAATTAGCTAGGGGTGATGGCAGGCATCTGTAATCCCAGCTACTCAGGAGGCTGAGGCAGGATAATTGCTTGAACCCAGGAGGTGGAGGCTGCAGTGAGCCAAGATCACTCCATTGCACTCCAGCGTGTGCAATAAGAGCAGGAAAAAAAAAAAAGCCCCAAAAACCCAAAAATACAGCTAGGCATGGTGGTGCACGCCTGTGGTCCCAGCTATTCAGAAGGCTAAGGTAGGAGGATTGCTTGAGCCCATGGGGTGGAGGCTGCAGTGAGCCAAGATCATGCCACTGTACTCCAGCCTGAGTGACAGGGTGAGACCTTGTCTCAAAAAAAAAAAAAAGTATATGTGTTGGCTCACTCAGCACTGAAAGGAACCTTCTGTAAGAAAATATAGGCTTATGGTGGGGCACAGTGACTCACGCCTGTAATCCCAGTACTTTGGGAGGCCAACGCGGTGGATTGTTTGCAGCCAGGAGTTCAAGACCAGCCTGGCCAATATGGCAAAATTCTTCCTCTACTAAAAATTAGCCAAGTGTGGTAATGCGCACTTCTAGTCCCAGCTACTCAGGAGGCTGAGGCACGAGAATCATTGAACCCAGGAGGCAGAAGCACTCCAGCCTGGGCAATAGAGTGAGATACTATCTCAAAAACAGAAGGAAAAGATGTAGGCTTTCTAAGGACTAACTATAAAATGTAACGAATTATGTCCTCTGTGATTAAATGTTAAATCTGACAGCTTTCTTGGCAAAAGAGAAGGGTGGTATCTCTCAATGAGTTGTGAAAGTAAAGCCTTCATACCTTAGATGTGAGGTCCCGATGAAAAATGCCTTTGAAGTGAAGGTAGCTGAGGCCCACTGCTATGTCATAGGCCAGTTTTACCCTCACAGTCCAAGGCAAATGCAGGTTACTGTCTAGCAACTGTTCCAGGTTCCCGGAGTTGATATACTGCAAAACAGAAGGAAAACCCAGCTACCATTTATCAGAAATGTTTAGGCTAGTAGTGAAACCATTAGAGAGTAAACACCTAGAAGAGAGAGACTTTTTTTTTTTTTTTTGTAAGTTGTTGAGGGCTTATTCTGCCTCCAAGCACTATAGTAGGTGCTGCACACAATGACACTTTCCTTTAAGGAGACCAAAATCTATTAAGGGACACAGACAAACAATATCATATAATAACTATTAAAATATAGTTATGTGCAGGTAGGACAACACCATGCAGTACCAAGGATAAAGCTAAACTGTGAAGGCATTTCAGAGGAAGATGCACAGAGGAAATAAGGAGTCAGAAAGGATGACCTGGAGTAGCAGGAAAGAGGGACACAGAGGGAGCAGCATATGCAAAGTTACAGGTTAAGTGCATGATGCATTCAGGAACTTAATTTACTTCGATATGGCCAGAGTGCATTTATAGATGAGTCAGGAAGTGAGGCTGATATGTTTTGCTAAGATATGTGAACTTTATCCTGTCTATAGGAAACAAAAGAAGCATTTTAAGCAGGAGAACCACATGGTTATATTTGCTTTTTAAAGAAAATATTATTTTAGCAATGGTATGATAGATGGATTAGAGTGAAAAATACAGAGAAAGGGAAATAGGAGATTACTGCAATAATCCTGGTGAGAGCAGGGCATCTGAATCATGGCAATAGTAGAGGCATTGGAATGAAAGCAAGATTCAAAATGTATTTAGATGGCAGAGTTGGAAAAAAAATTGATAATTACCTGGATTAGAGAATGAGAGCAATAGGCTATTGGTCCCTGGATGTCATTATTAAATACCCAGAGAGTAAGGAGAGGAGTAGGTGTTTAGAAGATGAGGCAATGTTAAAAGGCAGTGAGTTCAGGCCAGGTATGGTGACTCATGCCTATAATCCTAGAACTTTGAGAGGTAGGAGGATCGCTTGAGCTCAGGAGTTCAGACCAGCCTGAACAGCATAGTGAGAGAGACTTAGTCTCTACAAAAAATAAACAGAATTGGCTGGGTGTGGTGGCTCACGCCTGTAATCCCAGCACTTTGGGAGGATGAGGCGGGCGGATCACGAGGTAATCCTGGCTAACACAGTAATGAGACCATCCTGGCTAACACAGTGAAACTCCGTCTCTACTAAAAATACAAAAAATTAGCCAAGCTTGGTGGCGGGTGCCTGTAGTCCCAGCTACTCGGGAGGCTGAGGCAGGAGAATGGCATGAACCTGGGAGGCGGAGCTTGCGGTGAGCCGAGATCACACTACTGCACTCCAGCCTGGGCGACAGAGCGAGACTCCACTTCAAAATAAATAAATAAACAGAATTAGCTGGATGTGATGGTGCACACCTGTAGTCCTAGCTACATGGGAAGATCACTTGAGCCTGGGAGGTTGAGGCTGCAGTGAGCTAAGATCATGCCAATGCACTCCAGCCTGGGTGACAGAGTGAGACCTTGTCTTTAAAAAAAAAAAAAAAAAGATAGTGAGTTCAGCTGGGAGAAGTTAAATTATTAAAGTTGCAGGTGCTTATTGGACAACCAAGGTGGAAATGATCTAAATACAGTCAGTTTGAAGTTTAAGAACAAAGTCTAAGTGAGAGACTTAATATTTAGGAGGCAAAAACATTGAGCTGAAGCAGTCTTGCATTCCAAGGTCATGCATGCCCAGGGTTTAACATGTAAGATGGGAAATTAACAGAATCCCAAGGAACAGGCAAGAATGTCAATAGGAAAACATTCTAAACATTCAGAAGGACAGCCAGGTGCAGTGGCTCATGCCTGTAATCCTAGCACTTTGGGAGGCCGAGGCAGGCAGATCACCTGACATCAGGAGTTCAAGACCAGCCTGGCCAACATGGTGAAACTCTGTCTCTACTAAAAATACAAAAAAATTAGCTGGGCATGGTAGCAGGTGTGTGTAATCCCAGCCACTCAGGAGGCTGAGACAGGAGAATTGCTTGAACACGGGAGACGGAGGTTGCAGTGAGCCGAGATCGCACCATTGCATTCCAGCCTGGGCAACAAGAGTGAAACTCCATCTCAAAAAAAAAAAAAATTAGCTGGGTGTGGTGGTGTGTGCCTATAGTCCCAGCTACTCACAAGGTTGAGGTTGTGATGATCACTTGAACCTCAGGAGGTCAAGGTTGTAGTGAGCCATGATTGTGCCACTAGATTCCAGCTTGGGCAACAGAACGAGACCCAGTATATTTATTTATAGATAATAATAGCAGCTATTATTTATATAGTACTTAAATTGTTTGAGGCACTGTTCTGAGAGTTTTGCATATATTATCTCATTTAATCTGCACAATAACCCTGTAGCTATACTATTACTTTTTTTCCTTTTTTTTTTTTTTTTTCATGTCAGACAGGCAACATGCAGACATTAATAAGGTTTGAGGGTAATAAACCTCATACATGCACGTGAAAATCCAATAATCATGCTATGGACTACAAAAGGACTATATACTATTACTCCTATTTTAGAGAAGGCATTTAGAAATTAAGCAACTTGCTTAAGATTATCCAATTATTAAGTGGCAGAGACTGGCAGACTCTGCAGTCTGGCTCAAGTCCATACTCTTTACCACTACGTTGCACTGGAGAGTTAGAGACCACAGCATCTGAGTCAGAGAGCCTCATTCAGCACAGGAGCTCAAAAATGAATTTACTCAAACCTTATATGATGTATTATTTCCCTCCTCCTCCCAAGGGAGAAAAAGACAGAAATTCCTCTGAGCCTAAAATTTGTATCTTAATACATATTTTGGGGTACTATTGAATTTACAAAGGACTAGGGGACTTAATGGGATAAGAGGATAAATATCTGAATTCTAACCCAATCCAGCCTCCTAATAGCCATTTAACTTGGACAAATCAACTAATGAGGCTATCCATCTTTCACTTTTCTCAACTATAAGTAGGTATGATAATCCCGGATTCACCTAATTTGCAGTGTTATGAGAATCTAATAAAATACGTGAAAGTCTCATGCCTGTAATTCCAGCACTTTGGGAGGCCAAGGCAGGCAGATCACCTAAGGTCAGGAGTTCAAGACTAGCCTGGCCAACATAGTGAAATCCCATCTCTACTAAAAATACAAAAATTAGCCAGGCTTGGTGGTGGGTGCCTGTAATCCCAGCTACTTGGGAGGCTGAGGCAGGAGAATTGCTTGAACCCGGGAAGTGGAGGCTGCAGTGAAGCGAGATTGAGCCACTGTACTCCAGCCTAGGCAACAGAGTGAGATCTTGTCTCGAAAAAAAATATGTGAAAGTTGGCCAGGTGAGATGGCTCACGCCTGTATTCCTACCACTTTAGGAGGCCGAGGCAGGTGGATCGCCTGAGGCTAGGAGTTCAAGGCCAGCCTGGCCAACATGGTAAAACCCCGTCTCTACTAAAGATACAAAAATAAGGTGGGCATGGTGGCAGATGACTGTGATCCCAGCTACTCGGGAGGCCGAGGCACGAGAATCGCTTGAACCTGGGAGGCAGAGGTTGCAGTGAGCAGAGATCATATTACTGCGCTCCAGCCTGGGCAACAAAAAATAATAATAAAATAAAACGTGAAAGTGCTTCAAAAAAAATTTAAATGTCATGCACCAAAAAGAACCAGTTGGGGGCAGCACCATGCAGCACTTCAGATCCTTGGAAGCGTCGATGGATTTTGGCAAGGCAGAAAGAATGACTAAAAATAAATCTTCTAACTTCTCAAAAGGGAAACTTGTTGATCTGCTTCATCCTGCTTGATAATCCATCTTTGAAAATCTTAAAATAAGGCATAATGACGGCAAAAGCACAGCGCCTTGCTCTCTTCATTCTAGTTGAATCTGCCCAAGGTTCACATTTGAGGTGCCCATTTGCTGAAAAGAAACTGAGCTTGTGAACTTCAAGTTATAAGTGGGCAGTGAAGCTGACGTCTCATCATGCAGGCAGGTTTCTTTAGCTCTGAAAGTCAAAAGGTAGGCAGTGGTTCACTTCTTTAGCATGATGACAGTGTGATATGTCGGGCCTGTCTTCAGGAGCCACTCAGGTTTCCCAACTGAGTGCCAGGCAGAAGACACTATAATGAAAAGACTGTATGTGCACTCTCTATAGGCCAGGTGAGGCCAGGACTCTTGGCTCTGGGAAACACTTGTTTACTCTGTTCAGCAATGTCGTTGAAGGCCCTGGAAATCCATATGCAAAGCCAGAGGGTGGAGAGCACAGGAAAAGGTGACAAAAGATGAGGAATCACACTTGGCTAATAGATTCTGGCTTTTCCAGGCAAGATGGAAAAAGCGCAAACCAAGGATCAGGGAGGAAAAACAAATGGAATTTGCTTTTATAACCCATTTCTCTTGCCTGCCTTTGGTGAATAAATTAGTTGGGCTGATAAGCCTCTAGGCCCTCAGAAACCACTTCTCAATGTTTCAAGACCTTTACATGTATGAGAAAAGGAAATTTAAGATCTGCCAACAAGGAAGACTTCTTTTTTTTTTTTTTTTTTTTTTGATATGGAGTCTCACTCTGTCACTCAGGCTGGAGTTCAATGGCGCCATCTTGGCTCACTGCAACCCACGCCTTCCAGGTTCAAGTGATTCTCCAGTCTCAGCTTCCCGAGTAGCTGGGATTACAGGCTCGTGTCACCAGGCCCAGCTAATTTTTGTATTTTTTTTTTTTTTTTTTTTTGAGACGGAGTCTTGCTCTGTGCCCCAGGCTGGAGTGCAGTGGCGCGATCTCGGCTCACTGCAAGCTCCGCCCCCCCGGGTTCACGCCATTCTCCTGCCTCAGCCTCCCAAGTAGCTGGGACTACAGGCGCCCACCACCTCGCCCGGCTAATTTTCTTGTATTTTTAGTAGAGACGGGGTTTCACGGTGTTAGCCAGGATGGTCTCGATCTCCTGACCTCGTGATCCACCCGTCTCGGCCTCCCAAAGTGCTGGGATTACAGGCTTGAGCCACCGCGCCCGGCCTTGTATTTTTTTTTAGTAGAGACAGGGTTTTCCCATGTTGGCCAGGCTGGTCTCGAACTCGTGACCTCAGGTGATCCACCCGCCTCAGCCTCCCAAAGTGCTAGGATTACAGGCATGAGCCACCGCACCCAGCCAGAAGATTTCTACACAGTCTCTGTGCCCATTAGCTGGAATGTTCACTTCTCCATAAGCAACTCGCAGTGCAGACTCAGCTGGTGTGGCTTCTAAACAAATCCCTCTGCAGGAAGCAGAGACAAGAGCAACTGTATTAGCATGTTCAGCTTTCCCAGACAGGGATAACAGCTGTTTTGCTTTCATTTTCAGCTAGACCACTCCCTCGGTCAGCCCTATAAAACAACCCAAGGCATTGGTAATACAGTTAATTATTACAGAAGTTTTAACATTTTTAATTGTTGTTATTTTAAGCTTTTAAGTTAGAAACTATAATACAGCCAATAAAATGTGTTACAGGTACTTCAATACCTCTCAGTGGCTGTTACCTTTTTCTATACCAATTTTAACTATACCAAAACCTGCCTCACTTCCTCATGGTCTAATAAAATAACAGAGTTTCTTGCATTTCATTTGTGTTTGATACTTGGTTTCATTACATATACACAGCCTTTTCCTAGAAGGCACTCAGTAACTTTTAAAAGTGTATTGGTAATTCAACTATATTATGTAAATAAACCTTTATTACTAAAATGCAAGAAATCATATGCCAACATCTTTTCAATATCACCAAAGGCACAGAGAAGTGGACATTCAGTTCTCCACTCAGGAATATCAATTCAGGTTATTTCTACAAACATTTATTGAGCACTCCTTCCCCTACTGCCACTTCCATATGAGAGTAAGAACTTGTCTCTCGGCCAGGCACAGTGGCTCTCATCTGTAATCCCAGCACTTTGAGAAGCTGATGTGGGAGGATCGCTTGAGGCCAGGAACTCAACACCAGCCTAGGCAACATAGCAAGACCTCCCTCTCAAAAAAAAGATGATAAATTATATGTATTTTACCACGATAGAGAGAGTGTGTGTGTGTGTACAAGCGTCCCCATAGTTCTTTAGTCCCTTCCACTATGTAAGGACATAGCAAAAAGACAGGTATCTATGAACCATGAAGTAGGCCCTCACCAAACACTGAATCTGCCTGTGCCTAGATCTTAGATTGCCCAGACTCCAGAAGTGTGAGAAATAAGCTTCTGTTGTTTACAAGCTACCCAGTCTATGATATATTCTTATAGCAGCGCAAATGGACTAAGACAACTGCCTAGGCTAAAGAGTATAGGTTCTTCCCACATATTCCCTATAGGGTCTGGTAGGTACCAATTCAGGCACAGACAAGCACATAAACACATCCATACAGAGAATATTCTGGACTGGCTCTAGGGAATATGTACCTCTCTCTGAGGTAAATGCACCCAGGACTCCAGTTCCCAATTCTTGCTGATTCTAGTCAGCTACAGTAGTCTCAACCAGTCATAACTATTCAGAACGTAAGACAAAATAGTAGCTTTAAAAATTTTTGAATTATCAATGTACTGATACCTGCAACCAAATAAGCTTATCTCTGAACAGTGGCTCAAAGGCATTCAGAGAAGGTCTGGAGAAAATATCAACTGTAAGAATTATTATTCCATTTTGAAAAATCTACCCAACTGGCCAGGAGTTAGGGCACTTACCCAAGGAAGATAACTGTGCTGCCATCCAACTAGCAGAGATAATTTGCTACCATCTAATTGGCAACATGGTACTGAGAAAGATTCATCCATCCTTCTATTCACCTACTCAAACACTGAAAACCTACAATGTGAAACACAAAGATAAATGGGGCCAGTCTCTGCCCACAGAGACTAGTCTAGCCTAGATGGTCTAGTAGAGATGCCATACAATCAACTAACACTTTTTTTTCCACACAGGAGAATAACATGATCAGATATGCTACATAGAAATATCATTCTAACGGTAGTATAAAAATTGTATGAAAAGGTCAGAAACTGAGGCTGGGAGAAGAGTTAGAATAACCAAGGCCTGAATAAGACAATGGCAGCAAGAATGGAAAGGAGGTTAATATCTAAGAGACATTAGAGGTAGAATCAACAAGATTTGGTGTTTGTTCAAAGGCAAGGAGTAACTGAAGAGATAAGGTATAAATACAAAGTCAGTCTAGTATGGTGTTTAGCTCACAGTACACAACTCATTCTCCCAATTAACAGTATCTTTTTAAATTTTATTTTCATTTTTTACAACAGGTAGAACCCACTATCAATAACTTACCATTCTCACCCCTCCCTTAGGTTATTCCGTTAGCTTTCTAACCTGTTTTCTTGCCCGCTTTTGCATCTTGAAAAGATTTAGCCCTCATTCCAATCCATTTTTCACAATATAGCAAAGAGTCTTTCTGAAATGCCAACCTGAAGCCACTCTCTTGTTAAAATTATTCAGTGACGCTCTATTACTTGTAGGATAAAACCCACAATCCTCAGAAAGGCACACAAAGCCTTTCACTCCTGCTTATAAAAGTCTGACTCCTGGCCGGGCACGGTGGCTCAAGCCTGTAATCCCAGCACTTTGGGAGGCCGAGACGGGCGGATCACGAGGTCAGGAGATCGAGACCATCCTGGCTAACACGGTGAAACCCCGTCTCTACTAAAAAATACAAAAAACTAGCTGGGCGAGGGGCAGGCGCCTGTAGTCCCAGCTACTCGGGAGGCTGAGACAGGAGACTGGCATAAACCTGGGAGGCGGAGCTTGCAGTGAGCTGAGATCCAGCCACTGCACTCCAGCCTGGGGGACAGAGCGAGACTCCGTCTCAAAAAAAAAAAAAAAAAAAAAAAAAAGTCTGACTCCTGCTCACCTGCACATTTGTACACATTGCTGGTCCCTTTACCTGTAATATCCTTCCCCTTTGCCCACCTAGGCCTGGCTAATATTCACTCATTGTTGAGGATTTAATTCCATTTCATGGTTACCCATAGGCAGGGTTGGGGATAAGAAAGATAGTCAAAAGGAACACAAAGATAACAAAGCACAGAGATGAGTAATTATTCTTTTTTTCTGTATAAGTAGGGGAGAAAGGATGAAGCTACAAAGTTAAGATGGGCAATATAATATAGTGGGGACTGCAGTTAGACTGGCTAGGATTGAATCTCATCTCAGACTATAATAGTTGCAGAGCCCTGAGTTGGTTACTCAGTTTGTTTAATATACATCTATAAAATGGGAATAATAATAGTGCCTAACCCACAAAGTTGCTGTGAAGATTCAGTAAGTTGATACACGTAAAATGCTAAGAATAATGTCAAGGAAAGTCCTCAATATGTCAGTTATGACTATTTCTATTATTATTATATTTGTTATTAGTGCAGAAGTTCTGGAATACCAACACGAAGCATCTACAGTTAATTCAGTAAACCACATGGGCTACTGAAGGTTTATAGGTAAAGGTATAATATGATCTAATGAGGGTTGAATTATATCCCCCCAAAAAATGCAAGTCCTAAACCCTGGTAACTATAAATGTGACCTTATTTGGAAATAGGGTCTTTGCTGATATAATCAAGTTAAGATGAGGTCATATCAGAGTAGGGCAGGCCCTTAATCCAATATGACTGGAATTCTTATAAAAAGAGGGGCAAGAGATACAGGCACACAGGGAGAATTGTCATGTTAAGATAGAGGCAGAAATTGGACTGAGACATCTACAAGGCAAGGAACACCAAAAACCTACCAGAAGCTAGGAAAAGGCAAGGAAGGATCTTCCCATAGAGCCTTCAGAGAGAACAGGGCCCTACCAACACTTTGATTTTGGACTTCCAGTCTTCAGAACTCTGAGATAGTAAGTTTCTGCGATGTCACCCACATTGTAGTGCTTTGCTACGGCAGCTCTAAGAAACTAATACATGACCAAACTGCCTTTTAGAAAGATCATTCTGGTAGCAGGATAGAGAAGGAACTAGAGGCAGGTTTGGAGGGTACTGCAACAGCCAGATGAGAGGTGACCAAACATCTAACAGTGCTATTTATGGGCAATAAAAAGTTGGCTATAGTCAGAATATAAAGCTTTTTAGCAACTGAGTGATAGATATGAGAAATAAGGAAAAAAGAGTCAAAGACATCTCAGAGATTCCAAATTGAAAGGTTCAGACAGCAGTGGAAAAATATTTCAGAATCTTAAAACGATTCGATGTGCCATCAGTAAGTCAGAAACCTGTCATAAACCAGTATCAATGTCAAACAGCCAAATCAGTGGCTTGTTGGCACTCTACTCTTTGGAGGGGCTCTTTGCAAAAAAGGGTTTGGGCCCCGACCTAGTTTTCACTGTAGCCCAACAATGCTTTTGTGCTGGCCACTGTATGTTTGTTGGTAGGCTTCAAACACAAAGGCTAGCCGACATCCCATCCTGCTGGCTTGGGTTAAAGAAGAAAAGAAAGCTTTGTTACTGCTCTGGGTAATTCCAGGACAGACATCCCAAGAGTGCCCTGTGGGAGGCTTGTGCTCCAAAGAAGCCTCCTGTTCTCAGCTCAAGAATCCACAGCCACTACAAGCGTACATCCGTATATCTGCCAAGGACTGAATTTGCTTACCACTCCAGGATGTTCACCAGGGCTTGCCTAACTGAAACAGTCAGTAGTAATGAGCTGACTCAAAAAGAAAAAGGGAACACTAGATCAAGCCACAGAGTAAAATGTTCTTAATAACCCAAAATATATTTCAGAATATTTAAGTGTTTAACTCTTGGCCTTCACATATGCTTACTGAATACCCTTCTTTATGCCCTCCTTCATGGCTTTGCTAATTCTTATTCATCCTTCTTATTTATTTATTTATTTTCATTTTTATCTTATTTTTTTGAGTCAAAGTTTCCCTCTTGTCACCCAGGCTGTACTGCAATGGCACGATCTCAGCTCACTGCAACCTCCTCCTCTTGGGTTCAAGTGATTCTCTGAGTAGCTAGGATTACAGGAGTGCACCACCACACCTGGCTTCCTCTTCTTTTTTTTTTTTTTTTTTTTTTTTTGAGACAGAGTCTCACTCTGTCACCCAGGCTGCAGTGCAGTGGCACAATCTCAGCTCACTGCAACCTCTGCCTCCTGGGTTCACACGATTCTCCTGCATCAGCCTCCTGAGTAGCTGGGATTACAGGGGTGCACCACCACACCCAGCTAATTTTTGTATTTTTAGTAGAGATGGGGTTTCACCATGTTGGTCAGGCTGGTCTTGAACTCCTGATCTCATGATCTGCCCACCTTGGCCTCCCAAAGTGCTGGGATTGCAGGCGTGAGCCACCGCACCTGGCCTAATTTTGTATTTTTAGTAGAGACGGGATTTCACCGTGTTGGCCAGGCTGGTCTCAAACTCCTGACCTCAGGTGATCTGCCTGCTTCAACCTCCCAAAGTGCTGGGATTACAGGCATGAACCACCACACTGGGCCTTATTTATTTATTATTTTTTGAGACGGAGTATCACTCTGTCGCCCAGGTTGGAGTGCAGTGGTGCGATCCCGGCTCACTGCAACCTCCACCTCCAGGGTTTAAGCAATTCTCCTGCATCAGCCTCCTGAGTAACTGGGATTACAGGCACGGACCACCACACCCATCTAATTTTTGGTATTTTTAGCAGAGACGGAGTTTCAACATGTTGACCAGCTGGTCTCAAACTCCTGAACTCAAGTGATCTGCCTGCTTCAGCCTCCCAAAGTGTTGGGATTACAGGTGTGAGCCGCCACGGCCAGCCACTTATTCATCCTTCTGAACTCATGGAAAGCATTCCTTGATACTTCATCCCATTCTTTGTGCTAGGCTGGGCACAGTGGCTCATGCCTGTAATCCCAGTACTTTGGGAGGCTGAGGAGGGAGGATTGCTTCAGCCCAGGAGTTTGAGCCCACTCTTGGTGCCACTTTAGCATCCTGCACATGTTTCTACTATTGTTCATCACACATCACACTGTAGTATAACATTTATGGCAGGAACTAGGTCCTGCTCAATTTTGTAAGCCCTTTTGTAAAACTCAGTGAAATTGTTGAACAAACAAATGCATAAGTAAGTGCATTTAAATAAATGGAGGTGGGTTTTAAGTTCCCTCTTTTATTGGAAGCCCCACCCCCCAATTTAATCATTAAAATGTAATTTAAGATATAAAAGAGAAATGTGCTTTTAGAGGAACTTTCCAATAAATGTCATGCAAAAACAAATATTTAATAACGCTGGCTGGGCGCAGAGGCTCATGCCTGTAATCCCAGCACTTCTGAAGGCCAAGGTGGGCAGACTGCTTGAGCTCACGAGTTCGAGACCAGCCTGGGTAACATGGTAAAACCTTGTCTCTACAAAAAATACAAAAATTAGCCGGGCATAGTGGTGCATGCCTGTAGTCTCAGCTACTCAGGAGGCTGAGGTGGGAGGATGGCTTGAGCTGGGGAGGCAGAGGTTGCAGTGAGCCAACATTGCAACACTGCACCCCAGCCTGGGCATTAGAGCCAGACCTTGTCTCAAAAATAAATAAAATAAAATAAAACAAAATAAAATGTTCAGTAATGTCTACTCAGACAAAGAAAGGCTCAGGCAAGACTGAGTCTGATCTTCTACATTGAGGAGACCATGTTGATTAGTGTTACGTTCAAAAAAACCAATTCCGAAGTAATGCATACACAGCTGAAAGAAGGAAGCATTCCAGCTGCGCCCACCAAGTTTTCTATATTTCAGTAAATGGCATCGCCATCCACCTAGAGACTGGGCATCATTTGGTTCCTCATTCTCCTTCTTTTTTTTTTTTTTTTTTTTTTGAGATGGTGCCTGCCACCATGCCTGGCTAATTTTTTGTGTTTTTAGTAGAGACAGGGTTTCACCATGTTGGCCAGGCTGGGCTCGAACTCCTGACCTCAGGTGATCTGCCCACCTCAGTCAGCCTCTCAAAGTGCTGGGATTACAGGCGTGAGCCACCACACCTGGCAGAGCACTTTCATAGTTACCTCATCTGACCATTGTAATATCTTTTTTTTTTTTTTTTTTTGAGATGGAGTTTCACTCTTGTTGCCCAGGCTGGAGTGCAATGGTGCCATCTTGGCTTACTGCAACCTCCACCTCCTGGGTTCAAGCAATTATCCTGCCTCAGCCTTCCGAGTAGCTGGGATTACAGGCGCCCGCCACCACACCCGGCTAATTTTTTGTATATTTAGTAGAGATGGTTTTCACCTTATTGGCCAGGCTGGTCTTGAACTCCTGACTTCAGGAATCCACCCACCTTGGCCTCCCAAAGTGCTGCGATTACAGGCGTGAGCCACCTCACCTGGCCTGACTATTATAATATCTTGAAACATTCTTGTCATTTTTCATTTTTGTTTTTTTTTGTTTTTTTTTTTGTTTTTGTTTGCTTGTTTGTTTTTTGAGACGGAGTCTTGCTCCATTGCCCAGGCTGGGCTGTAGTGATGCAGTCTTAGCTCACTGCAACCTCTGCCTCTGGGTTCAAGCAATTCTCCTGTCTCAGCCTCCTGAGTATATGGGACTACAGGCACCTGCCACCACGCCCAGCTAATTTTTGTATTTTTAGTAGAGACGGGGGTTTCACATTGGTGGTCAGGCTGGTCTCGAACTCCTGACCTCAGGTGATCCACCTGCCTTGGCCTCCCAAAGTGCTGAGATTACAGGCATGAGCCACCGCACCTGGCTGGTTGTTTGTTTGTTTTTTGAGATGGAGTTTTGCTCTTGTTGCCCAGGCTGGAGTGCAATGGCGCCTTCTTGGCTCACTGCAACCTCCACCTCCTGGCTTCAAGCAATTCTCCTGCCTCAGCCTCCCAAGTAGCTGGGATTACAGGTGTGTGCCACCATGCCTGGCTAACTTTGTATTTTTAGTAGAGATGGGGTTTCACCAGGTTGGTCAGGCTGGTCTCAAACTCCTGACCTCAAGTGACCCATCTGCCTTGGCCTCCCAAAGTGCTGGGATTATGGGTGTGAGCCACTAGGCTGGCCCAGAGAATTTACATAACTTGCCTATGATTATTCAGCTAGTAAATAGTACAGCCTGGATTTGCATCCAAGCCTTGCGACCTCAAAGCCTGGGTTTCTTCTACCCTAGGAGTGTACACTTATGTAGAGAAGCTAAAGCAAAAAAAGCTTTAATAAATGAAAGAATGGGGCTGACTGCAGTGGCTCACGCCTGTAATCCCAGCACTTTGGGAGACCGAGGCAGGTGGATCATGAGGTCAAAAGTTCGAGACCAGCCTGGCGAATATTGTGAAACCCTGCCTCTACAACAAAATTATCTGGGCATGGTGGCGGGCGCCTGTAATTCCAGGTACTCGGGAGGCTGAGGCAGAAGAATCACTTGAAACCAGAAGGTGGAGGTTGCAGTGAGCCGAGATTGCACCACTGCACTCCAGCCTGGGCAACAAAAGTGAAACTCTGTCTCTAAATAAAAAATAAAAAATAAAATAAAATAAAATAAAGAATGTGTAATAACAAAAGTACAAAAATTCTATATAGGAGAAGATTAATGGAAGGAAACATTATGATCAAATGAGTGGTGGCAGTGGAGGCGGGTAGAGAGGATGCAGCCAAGAAAAATAATCAGGAAAGGTTTTATGGGGAAATAAGTGGACTTTGAGGCCAGGTCTTGAAGGAAAGATGATTTTTTTTTTTTTTTTTTTGAGATGGAGTCTTGCTCTGTCACCCAGGCTGGAGTGCAGTGGCACGATCTTGGCTCACTGCAACCTCCACCTCCTGGGTTCAAGCAATTCTCCTGCCTCAGCCTCCCCAGTAGCTGGGATTAAAGGTGTGCACCACCACACCTAGCTAATTTTTGTGTTTTTAGTAGAGATGGGGTTTCACCATGTTGGCCAGGCTGGTCTCAAACTCCTGACCTCATGATCCACCTGCGTCGACCTTCCAAAGAGATGGGATTACAGGCGTGAGCCACCACATCCAGCCAGGGAAGATAATTTATATGGGACAGAGGGAAAGAGTATATTCTAGGTTGAAGAAACAATACGGATAAAGAGGCAGGAAAACACAGACCATGTTCAGCACACAATAAGAAATCCAGTTTGCCTGAATTATAGAGTACTTGTTAAAGAAGAGGAGAACTAGGAGAAAAGTAGTATTATGGTAGGGTATAAAGGACTAGAATATCAGGCTGAGTTTATCCTGAATTCCATTTTTAAACTCTAGCTGTGAATCAAAATAATTTGTAGAACTTTATTTATTTATTTTTAAATACAGATATTTGCATCTCACCCAAGACTTTAATCAATGAGGAAATCACTGAAGGTTTTTGAGCCAGGAAATGCCATTGATTGTTAATTTATTTATTCAATCAACAAATATGATAAGCAGCTACCATTTGTCAGGCACTGTGCTAGGAACCAAAGGATGTCAATGTAAATAAAACAATCCCTGCCCTCAAGGAATTTATAATCTACACATATGAACAGTCAGCTGAAATCAAAGATAAATTCTATTGTATTATGGGAGCACATAGGAGGGGTACCAAACTAATCTTGGAAGATCAGACAAGGCTTCCCAGAGAAAATGAATTCTAAGCTGGGGCCTGCAGAATTGGTTGGCCGGGGCGATGAAGAGGTGTGTTCTGGGCAAAGAAAAAATCTGGTGCAGAGCTCCAAAGGTGGAAAGGGTCATGTTCCATTTGTGGAACTGAAAGAAGTTCAGTACAGCTGTAGCGCCCAGTTGAGACAGGAGCAGAGAGGCAAGAGAAGTGAGCAGTGAGGCCACAGAGATAAGCAGTAGCAAGATCAGTTTTGACTTTACCCTGAGGACAATGAGGAGCCATAGAAGGGTTTTTTCAGGGAGAAACAAAATGATACTGGCATAAAAACAGACATATAGACCAATGTAATGGAATAGAGAGCACAGAAATAAACACCTATCAATTGGGAAAGGACAGTCTTTGCAACAAATGAGAAATGCAAATCAAACCACAATGAGATATCACCTCACATCCATTAAGATAGCTACTATCAAAAAAAAAAAAAAAGAAAATAACAAGTATTGGTGAGGATGTGGAGAAACTGGAACCCTTATGCACCGTCAGTGAGATTGTAAAATGGTGCAACTGCAGAAAAAAAATACAGCAGTTCCTCAAAAAGTTAAAAATAGAACTACTATACAGTCCAGCAATCCTACTTCTGGGTATGTACCCAAAAGTCTGGAAAGTAGGGTTTCAAAGAGATATTTGCATACCCATGTTCATAGCAGCATAATTTACACTAGCCAAGAGGTGAAAGCAACACAAATGTTCATTGACCCATGAATGGATAAACAAAGTATGGTATATACATACAATAAAATATTTATGCAGCCATAAAAAGGAAGAAAATACTATCACATGCAACAACATGGATGAACCTTGTGGATATTATGGTAAGTGAAATAATGTGATCCCCAAAAGACAAATACCATATGATTCCACTTATATGAGGTATCACAATTAGTCAAATTCATAGAAACTGAAAGTATAGGCTGGGTGTGGTGGCTCATGCCTGTAAATCCCAGCACTTTAGGAGGCTGAGGTGGGCGAATTGCCTGAGCTCAGGAGTTCGAGACTAGCTTGGGCAACATGATGAAACCCCATCTCTACAAAAAATACACACACAAAAAAAAATTAGCTGGGCATGGTGATGCACGGCTGTAGTCCCAGCTACTTGGGAGGCTAAGGTGGGAGAATCGCTTGAGCCTGGGAGGTGGAGGTTGCAGGTAGCCGAGATCACACCACGGCACTCCAGCCTGGGTGCCTGGGTAACAGCGAGACCCTGTCTCAAAAGTAAAAAAGAAAATAGAATGGTTGTTACCAGGAGCTGGGAAGAGGGAGAAATGAGCAGTCGTTGTTTAATGGGTATAGAGTTTGTTTCACAAGATGAAAAAGGCCAGCCATAGTGGCTCACTTCTATACTCCCAGCACTTTAGAACAAGGTGGGAGGATTGCTTGAGCCCAGGAGTTTGAGACCAGCCTGGGGAACACAGCAAGACCTCATATCTACAAAAAATAAAAAATTAGCCAGATGTGGTGGCACATGCCTGTAGTACCAGCTACTTGAAAGGCTGAGACAGGAGGATCACTTGAGCTTGGGAAATGAAGACTGCAGTAAGCCATGATCACTCCACTGCATTCCAGCCTGGGTGATAGAGTGAGACCCATCTTATTTTTGAAACAATAACAATTGAAAAAAGATGAAAAAGATCTGGCAGCCGGACGCAGTGGCTCATGCCTGTAATCCCAGCACTTTGGGAGGCTGAGGCGGGCAGATCACCTGAGCTCAGGAGTTCAAGACCAGCCTGGGCAACATGTGAAACCCTGTTTCCACTACAAAATACAAAAAATTAGCCGGGTGTGGTGGTGCATGCCTGTAATCCCAGCTACTCGGAAGGCTGAGGCAGGAGAATCGCTTGAACCCAGGAGGCAGAGGTTGCAGTGAGCCAAGATCGTCCACTGCACTCCAGCCTGGGTGACAGAGTGAGACTCTGTCTCAACAACAACAACAACCACAACAACAAAACAAGATCTGGCCTGGTACAGTAGCTACTGTCCCTGTTACGTGGGAGGCTAAGGCAGGAGGACTGCTTGAGCCCGAGAATTTGCGGCTGTAATATACTATGAACTCCAGCCTGGGCAACAGAGCAAGATTCTGCTTCTTTCTTTAAAAAAAAGGAAAAAAAGGCCAGGCGCGGTGGCTCATGCCTGTAATTCCAGCACCTTGGGAGGTCGAGGCGGGAGGATCACCTGAGGTCAGGAGTTTGAGACCAGCCTCAACATGGAGAAACCCTGTCTCTACTAAAAATACAAAATTAGTTGGGCGTTGTGGTGCATGCCTGTAAATCCAGCTACTTGGGAGGCTGAGGCAGAAGAATTGCTTGAACCTGGGAGGCGGAGGTTGCGGTGAGCCAAGATCGCACCATTGCACTCCAGCCTGGGCAGCAAGAGCGAAACTCCGTTTCAAAAAAAGAAAGAAAATAAAAAGGTCTGGAGATCTGTTGCACAACAATGTGAACATACTTAATACTAACTACTGAACTACATACTTAAAAATGGATAAGATGATTCAAAACAAACAAAGATTTGTATGTCAGGACCACTCCAGCTGGCAATATAGACTATAGATTTAAAGTGTGAAACAAGACTGACAGAGAGACTAGTTAAAAGGTTATGGCAAGAGATGATGATGGCAGAAGGAATGGTGTAAGATAAATAGTTCAAGATAGTAAAGAGGTAAGATGAACAGTACATGGTGATTGATAAGATTTGGAAAAGGGATAGATTAGGGATAAAGGAAAAGGAAACTATCATTTGTAGAAGAGCCAAGCACTGTATTAATACTTTTGCAAGTTATTAATTCATTTAACAAACATATTGAGCAGCCACTTGTGCCTAGTATTACAGAAGATTTTACACAATCATTCTGCCACTATCATAGAACAGCTTCTCATTTTTTGAAGTTCACTAAACTAGCCCTTGACACAGTACCTGCTTAATAATTATTTGTTAAGTAGGAAACAGACACAAGCAATTGCATTGAAATGAGCTAAAATGAGCAAGCAAGGAAATAAATGCCTATGATTGACTCTGGAAACCACTGATCTAAGAATTTATTATCTAAGCAAATAATGGTGACCAGGATAACAAGAAAAAACCACATAAAGAGAAAAAGAAAGTAAATACAGAAAGTGTAGACAGTGATTATGTATCAGGCACAGGGATGCAGAACTGCCCCTGAGTAGTAGCAATGTGTGAGAGGTATATCGGGACACCCTCCTTCCATGGTCCTACTTGCTGCAGATTCCAAAGTTGGAACAGCTCCCAGGAGCCAACATAGAACCAACTCCTGGGAATGATACCACTTATCAAGTTAGGAAAATTACACTTGGCAAATCTATTAGAAACACATCTAGCCTAAACTCAAAAAGAACTCTGTGAATTCAACTGTCGCACTAGTTTAACAATCATGAGGGGATTAGGAGAAAGATTAGCTAGAAATCCTCTGAAGAACTTTCTAAATCCTTCTGCTGTCCTCATACTACCAATGCTGTAAAGAGATTCATCAAATGGATGGCCAAAACGACCTTGAAAGAGGCAGATATCTTTGCAGCTAACAGTTTACTGTTAAAAGCTCAAGTGTTGGGAAGGAGTACTCATTTATCCATTTTCCATTTACCCAACAAATATTTATTGCATGCCTTTATGCTCCAGTTACTGACAATTCAGCAGTGAACAATAGCCAAGCCCAAGGAGCTCAAAATCTATAAACCTGTAAGTACAGGATTATAGTCAGCCAAAACTTGCTTTAAATCCTAGCTCAGCTACGAGACCTTAGCTAACTTAATCTCTTTCTGAGCCTCAGATTTGTCATCTGTAAAATGGGAAAAATATTACCTATTTCATAGGATTGCATGCTAATTAAATAATATATATTGAGAGGGAGAAAAAAAAAAGCTTAGCAGACCCTGGCACATAGAAAACATTTACTATGAAAAATCACTTAATGATTTTTTTTATTTTTGTTACTCAGGAGATAATACAGCAGTTGAAAAATCCCTCCTTCTGGCCGGGCGCGGTGGCTCAAGCCTGTAATCCCAGCACTTTGGGAGGCCGAGACGGGCGGATCACGAGGTCAGGAGATAGAGACCATCCTGGCTAACACGGTGAAACCCCGTCTCTACTAAAAAATACAAAAAAACTAGCCGGGCGAGGTGGCGGGCGCCTGTAGTCCCAGCTACTCGGGAGGCTGAGGCAGGAGAATGGCATAAACCCGGGAGGCGGAGCTTGCAGTGAGCTGAGATCCGGCCACTGTACTCCAGCCTGGGCGACAGAGCGAGACTCCGTCTCAAAAAAAAAAAAAA